>NC_092701.1:14762005-15064990 GCF_964275005.1 Diadema setosum | reverse complement strand
AGTCAGAACAATATAAAGGTGACGGAAAAAATCCGGTAAACGTTTCAAAATGGATTTAAACCACAATTTGGTTTGCTTTTGTGCATAACGACGATATATCACTTTGGATATAGTTGCACGAATCTCGTTCCGTTTTTATTACGAATTTGTCCTTTGGACTAGATAGCTCAAATCCATTAGCCAGTCTCCAGGAGACATTTTTTTTTTTTTGCTTTTAAATGCTCAAGAGTGACGAAATTGACTCATTTGCATGCATGTCAATGATGTTTTATTTGGTACTCAACATATAACATTCTTCAAGTAATCACAGCTGAGAGATACATGACAAAGAATAAATTTTCTTCAGCTTCTTAATGATACATGCACATTTTTCTCTTGAGGTATGTTGTCTGTGTGGGTTTATAATGGAAAGGAATGTTAAAAGCTGACATAACCGGTAGGTTGTTAACGAGATGTCGAGTGGTAAGCGCATATACACAATCTAAAATTATTGAAATCTAGGCCTATGGTCATCCTTTCTGTTTAAGGAGGAAAACACGTATTTTTGTAGAGAGCGACTTTTATATGGCACATTGTTGGAATATCACCTACAGGGGACACTGCATGGTATAACAATTTGTTACTGTCTGATGTGTTTGTAACAAGCTTCTCTAAATTATAATTTGTCTGCAATACAAAATTCTTGATAAAAGCACTTTCAGACCAAAAAGAAAGGGGCGTTAGATTTGATCAAATAGTTGGCCATAAAAAGACAGCGTCATGATTCTCATTTTTCGTTTCGTCACAATTTATGTAGAGCTGTTTAATGCATTTGACTGAAAACATATGTCACGCGAAGTAAATTCTCCATAAAACACATTGACATGCATGCAAGTAAACCCATTTTGTCTCTCTTTTTAGCAATTTGAAAGAAAAACTGTCTCCGGGAGACTGGCTAATGGATTTGAGCCATCTAGTCCAAAGGACCGATTCGTAATAAAACCGAATGAGATTCATGCAACTCTAGCCAAAGAAATATAATCATCGTTAGGCACACGTTTAGTCGTAATGATCAGTCGACGTTTATATTAATATGACTCGTGCATTTAGGCACTTAAATGGAAAGTAAAAATATATGGGAGAAAATGTCTTTACTGACTCCTTTCGTCACCTTTTGTGTACCATACTGACGTTTTCCCCAAACACTTTGCATTCGAGTGCTCAAATTGTATGAGGGAGTTGAACATAAAGGGTCACGAAACAAGGGGGCAAGAGTGACGAAGTAGATTTAGCCAACAATTTCCTTTGCTTCTACCATTACGATAATTTATCACTTTGGTTCCAGTTGGATTTACGTCATTGTAATTTTTATGCGCCTTACCAAATTCAATTAAATGATACAAGAAGTATTCAAAGGTAAATCATTTGATATAAAAGAATAAAATGATTCCTTCTATAACGCACAAACATATAACGATTTGCTCCGTAAAGTTCTCTCCAAGATTACGAGTTTACGTGTTTCACTTTGTGCATGAGACATCTCTATATAAAGGGTGACGAAATAAACAAACGACTACCGTGACGGTGTCTTCTTGTTCTCCAACAATTTCATCAAATTGCACACAGCTATGTTTTATTGCTGAAAGTGCTTTATCAAGAATTTTGTATTGCAGGCAAATATAATTTAGAAAAGCGGGATGAAAATACATCAGACAGTTTTAACTACAGGGTGACAAAAAACGGCGGCAAGGGCACCGAAATTCATTTAGCAAACGATATGCAATATACTAAAAAGGTATTCCACATTGCCCATCAGAGCACTGACGTTTGCACGATAGACTTGTGTTTTCCATTGGAGTGCTCAAATAAAAAGAGTGACGAAACGAGGCGGGAAAGAAATCACTTGTCACTTGAAGAAAATTCTGCAAGTGACTGATTCTTCATTCTTTTATCTTTTCTGTAAGTGGAAATTTAGTGTGATTCATAAGCAGAGCAAATAATCAATTTCGTCACCCTTCCGCCTTTCCATGCCACGATGTCTTCGGATGACAAATTGACAAGCATTGAAATTTCAAAACGAAGTAATATGATAATAGGGTATGAAACCACAGCATTTTCTCTTTTTAAATTGATTTCGTCGCAGTTGCCACCTTTTTTTCGTCATCAGATTATAACGTCCTATGAATTCCCATTTTCTAACCACCCCTCTAAATTGTATTTCTCTTCAATCAAGTTTTTGATTTAGGACTTTTAGGGTATATTACTTATATCGACAATAGTGACGAAATCGATTCAGTCAGCAACATGTTTGAATAAAACCGTGGATCATTCTATTACCTTCTATTGAAATGCATGCGTTTTATTTTCGCTTAATTGCGTCATTTACAGTAATGACGCAAAGAATAAAATGATTCCTTATATAAAGCATAAGCATTTAAAGACTTACTCCGTAAAGTGCTCTCCCAGATACGCGTTTTAGTACGCTCAAATATCAAAATAAAGTAAAACATTTACGGAGAGGTGAATGCTTCTCCATTTTCTGTACTATGAAGATACTCGCTTAAAATCTAATGTTTGAAACACACTGGATGTATACAAAGGGTGACCAAAAAAGCTACTCAGTCTCCATTATCAATTCTTTTCAAAATGGACACGCGCTTTTGATTTGATTACTGAAGCACAGAGACAGTACACAAAAGGTAAAGAAAGAAGGCAGTAAAGACGGTTACTCCCAGAAATTTATTCTTAAATACATGAGTCAGATTGAAATAAAGGGTAACAAAAAAGGAGGCAAACGTGAAAAAATTGATTTAGCAAACAATTTGGTCTCCTAATGTATTACGATGATATCCAAAGTAATAATTTTGGATAGAGTTGCATGAATCTAATTTGGTTTTATTGCGATTTTTCTACAAGTGATTTGTTCTGTTGTGTAGATGGGTCTAATGCATTAGACAAGTCTCCGGGGATATGTCTTTTGCTTTCTGATGCTCAAGAGCGACGAAATAATCGACTTAGTCCACGATTTGCTTTCCTTATAACTCACATTCTTCTTTCATTTTCGCTAGAGATGCATCCATTTCAATGCGTTTTATGAAGAGTTTACTGCGAGTGACATGTGTCTCACTTGGTGCACTCAAATGCATGAGACAGCTCTACGTAAAGGGTGACGAAATAAAAAGACAACCATGACGATATCTTCTTCTGGCCAACTATTATGTTCAGCAATTTCATCAAATCACACATCGCTTTGTTGTACTTCTCAAAGTGCTTCATCAAGAATTTTGTTTTGTAGACAATTATAATTCAGAGAAGCGGGTTCCAAATGCATAAGACAGTTTAACTACAGGGTGACAAAAAAACGGAGGCAAGAGCGACGAAATCCATTTAGTAAACGATATGCAAGTAATATTCCGAAACAATTGCACACTAGTATTATACACTGACGTTTCCTTCAAACACTTTGCGTTCGAGTGCTCAAATGTATGAGGAAATTGAACATAAAGGGTTACGAAACAAGGCGGTAGGAGTGACGAAGTTGATTTAGCCCACAATTCACTTTGCTTGTACATTACGATGATTTATCACATTGGTCTCAGTTGGATTCATCTCATTCTGTTTTATGAAGCAAATCGTGAGCTAAATCGTTTTCGTCACCCTTGCCGCCTTTTTTCGTCTTTCTTTCTGTTTGAGAAGCAAAACACGTATTTTTGTAGAGAACGACTTTTATATGGCACATTTGTTGGGCAATCACGTACAGGCGACACTGGTATAACAATTTGTTGAATTACCTATGCTGACTCCATTTCGTCATCGTCGCCTTTTTTCGTCACCCTTTCTTCAATTCTTCATAGAGAACACTGAGATGAATGTAACTGTAACCAAAATGGTATATCGATGTGTTGTATAAGCAAAGCAAATCGTGCGCTAAGTCGATTTCGTCACCATTGCCACCTTTTTTTCGTCATCCTTTTTGTTTGAGGAGAAAAACACATTTTTGTAGAGGACGACTTTTATATGGCTTATTGTTGGAAATCACCTACATTGGACACTGGTATAACAATTTGTTGTATTACCTAGGCTGCCTCCAATTCGTCATCTTGTCGCCTTTATTCGTCACCCTTTATGTAAAACTCTCTAAATGCATTGGAGCTTCTAGTCCAAAGCACATGTCATTTGAAGAAAGTTCTTCATAGACAACACTGAGATGTATGTAACTGTAACTAAAATTTTATATCAATGTGTTGCATACGCAAAGCAAATCGTCTATGCAAGTCTAACATGTTGTTTACCTAAGCTGACTTCATTTCGTCTTCTTTGTCGCCTTTTTTTTTTGTCACCCTTTATTTACAACTCTTTCATTCATTGGAGCTTCTAGTCCACAGCATGTCACTTGAAGACAGTTTTTGATAAAGAAAACTGAAATTCATGTAACTGCAACCAAAATGGTATATCAATGTGTTGTATAAGCAAAGCAAATCGTGAACTAAATCGATTTCTTGACAGAGCCTAATTTTTCCGTCATCATTTCTGTTTGAAAAGCAGAACACATTTTTTTTTTTTTTTTTTGCGAAATGCGTTTATATGACACATTGATGGGTGTTCACCTACAGAGGAAACTGGTATAAAAATTTGTTGTAGGCTGAATAGGCTGAATCCATTTTCGTCATCGTTGGCGCTTTTTTTCGTCATCGTTTCTGTTTGAAAAGCAAAACTCGCTTTTCTTTACAGAACGTCTTTGATATCGCCCATCTGCAGACATGCAACTACAGGGCAAATTGACTCTATTTCGTCATCGTTGTGTTAAGCAATTTCATCAAAGCGTCCACCGCTTTCTTTTACTTCTCAAAGTGCTTTATAAAGAATTTTGTATTGGAGACAAATATAACTCACAGAAGCAGTATAACAAATACATCAGACATTTTAACTATAGGTTGACAATAAACGGCGGCAAGGGCCACGAAATCCATTTAGCACGATATATGCAAGTAATATAGCGAAATGTTGTACCAAATCACATAGTAGTATTATATACTGCTTCCCCCAAACACTTTGCATTCGAGTGGTCAAATGTATGAGCGAGTTCAACATAGAGTGTCACGAAACAAGGCGGCAAGAGTGACGAAGTAGATATTACGACGATTTATCAGTTTGGTTCCAGTTTGATTCATCTCGTTCTGTTTTTGTTTTTCTCAATTCTCTTCAAGTGACTTCTGGTCTCAAACAAGAAAGTTGTTTATCGCAAACATTGAGAAGCAAAACTTTATTTGGTAAAGTGATGCGCAATTGATGTAATATCTACGCAGTTTTATTGGGGAAATAGATTTCTTCGAACTGTTTCGCTTTTTAGTTTTTCACTCTCATTTTACGGAAGGTTGATGTATTTGAGCCCTCTATTTCAAATCACTTGTTACTTGAAGGAAGTTCTTTATAAGAGAAACTCCTAAGTGTAACAAAATTGCCATAGATACGTGATGTAGAAACGAATCAAATTGTGACCTAAATCGATTTTGTCACCCTTGTCCCCTTTTCATATCACGATATCTTTTTTAGAAGAGAACTTAATTCGGATGACAGATTGGCAAGCATTGCAACTTCAAAAATAAGTATGACGATATGGTAGATTACCACAGCATTTTCTTTTTAGTTAAAGAGATTTCGTCCTAATTTTAACCCACTTCTCTAAATTCTATTTCCCTCCAATACACAAAGTTTTTGATAAAGGATTCTGAGAGTATATAACGATTTTGTATATTACTTATACCGACAATAGTGACAAAATCGATTCAGCCAGTAACATGTTTGAATAGAAAATTAGATCATCGTACTACTTTTCTTCGAAATGCATCCTGCTTATTGTGCAAATACATCATTGACTGAAAAGGAATTTGATGCTTTTTACCAAATATAATAAATCATATACTTCACGAACTTTTCAGAGCTTGATTACAATTCGTTTGATTTTCCTTAACTGCGTCATTGACAACAATGACGCAAAGAATTACATGAAATCCTTCAATATGGCACAAGCATCGAAAGATTAGAAGAGTGAAATGCTCTACCAATAACGAGTTTTCACATTTATCATTTACTTGTGTGTAAAGGGTGACGAAAAAATACAACGATGCCGAAATCGATTTAACCACCAGTACCCTCGAATATCGTTTTAATGCTTTACTACGAGGTGAATACTTCTCAATGTGATATACTAAGAAGTTTTCCTCAAAAGACACGCGCTTTGAATTGAATGCTTATTAAGAAAATTCCGTGTATACATCGGGTGACCGAAAAACCTTCTCAGTCTGCTTTATCAAGTTTTTTCTTTTTTGTCAAAATTGACACACGATTTTGATTTGATTCCTGAAACAGTACACAAAAGGTGACGAAATAAGGTAGTAAAGGTGTTTTCTCCCAGATAAAAAATTGGATACATGAGTCAGAACAATATGAACAATATGGTGACGGAAAAAATCCGGTAAACGTTTCAAAATGGATTTAAACCACAATTTGGTTTGCTTTTGTACATAACGACGATATATCACTTTGGATATAGTTGCACGAATCTCGTTCCGTTTTTATTACGAATTTGTCCTTTGGACTAGATAGCTCAAATCCATTAGCCAGTCTCCAGGAGACATTTTTTTTTTTTTTTTGCTTTTAAATGCTCAAGAGTGACGAAATTGACTCATTTGCATGCATGTCAATGATGTTTTATTTGGTAATCAACATATAACATTCTTGAAGTAATCACAGCTGAGAGATACATGACAAAGAATAAATTTTCTTCAGCTTCTTAATGATACATGCACATTTTTCTCTTGAGGTATGTTGTCTGTGTGGGTTTATAATGGAAAGGAATGTTAAAAGCTGACATAACCGGAAGGTAGTTAACGAGATGTCGAGTGGTAAGCGCATATACACAATCTAAAATTATTGAAATCTAGGCCTATGGTCATCCTTTCTGTTTAAGGAGGAAAACACGTATTTTTGTAGAGAGCGACTTTTATATGGCACATTGTTGGAATATCACCTACAGGGGACACTGCATGGTATAACAATTTGTTACTGTCTGATGTGTTTGTAACAAGCTTCTCTAAATTAAAGTTTTTGTCTGCAATACAAAATTCTTGATAAAAGCACTTTCAGACCAAAAAGAAAGGGGCGTTAGATTTGATCAAATAGTTGGCCATAAAAAGACAGCGTCATGATTCTCATTTTTCGTTTCGTCACAATTTATGTAGAGCTGTTTAATGCATTTGACTGAAAACATATGTCACGCGAAGTAAATTCTCCATAAAACACATTGACATGCATGCAAGTAAACCCATTTTGTCTCTCTTTTTAGCAATTTGAAAGAAAAACTGTCTCCGGGAGACTGGCTAATGGATTTGAGCCATCTAGTCCAAAGGACCGGTTCGTAATAAAACCGAATGAGATTCATGCAACTCTAGCCAAAGAAATATATTCATCGTTAGGCACACGTTTAGTCGTAATGATCAGTCGACGTTTATATTAATATGACTCGTGCATTTAGGCACTTAAATGGAAAGTAAAAATATATGGGAGAAAATGTCTTTACTGACTCCTTTCGTCACCTTTTGTGTACCATACTGACGTTTTCCCCAAACACTTTGCATTCGAGTGCTCAAATTGTATGATGGAGTTGAACATAAAGGGTCACGAAACAAGGGGGCAAGAGTGACGAAGTAGATTTAGCCAACAATTTCCTTTGCTTCTACCATTACGATAATTTATCACTTTGGTTCCAGTTGGATTTACGTCATTGTAATTTTTATGCGCCTTACCAAATTCAATTAAATGATACAAGAAGTATTCAAAGGTAAATCATTTGATATAAAAGAATAAAATGATTCCTTCTATAACGCACAAACATATAACGATTTGCTCCGTAAAGTTCTCTCCAAGATTACGAGTTTAGGTGTTTCACTTTGTGCATGAGACATCTCTATATAAAGGGTGACGAAATAAACGACTACCGTGACGGTGTCTTCTTGTTCTCCAACAATTTCATCAAATTGCACACAGCTATGTTTTATTGCTGAAAGTGCTTTATCAAGAATTTTGTATTGCAGGCAAATATAATGCAAATAATCAATTTCGTCACCCTTCCGCCTTTCCATGCCACGATGTCTTCGGATGACAAATTGACAAGCATTGAAATTTCAAAACGAAGTAATATGATAATTGGGTATGAAACCACAGCATTTTCTCTTTTTAAATTGATTTCGTCGCAGTTGCCACCTTTTTTTCGTCATCAGATTATAACGTCCTATGAATTTCCATTTTCTAACCACCCCTCTAAATTGTACTTCTCTTCAATCAAGTTTTTGATTTAGGACTTTTAGGGTATATTACTTATATCGACAATAGTGACGAAATCGATTCAGTCAGCAACATGTTTGAATAAAACCGTGGATCATTCTATTACCTTCTATTGAAATGCATGCGTTTTATTTTCGCTTAATTGCGTCATTTACAGTAATGACGCAAAGAATAAAATGATTCCTTATATAAAGCATAAGCATTTAAAGACTTACTCCGTAAAGTGCTCTCCCAGATACGCGTTTTAGTACGCTCAAATATCAAAATAAAGTAAAACATTTACGGAGAGGTGAATGCTTCTCCATTTTCTGTACTATGAAGATACTCGCTTAAAATCTAATGTTTGAAACACACTGGATGTATACAAAGGGTGACCAAAAAAGCTACTCAGTCTCCATTATCAATTCTTTTCAAAATGGACACGCGCTTTTGATTTGATTACTGAAGCACAGAGACAGTACACAAAAGGTAAAGAAAGAAGGCAGTAAAGACGGTTACTCCCAGAAATTTATTCTTAAATACATGAGTCAGATTGAAATAAAGGGTAACAAAAAAGGAGGCAAACGTGAAGAAATTGATTTAGCAAACAATTTGGTCGCCTAATGTATTACGATGATATCCAAAGTAATAATTTTGGATAGAGTTGCATGAATCTAATTTGGTTTTATTGCGATTTTTCTACAAGTGATTTGTTCTGTTGTGTAGATGGGTCTAATGCATTAGACAAGTCTCCGGGGATATGTCTTTTGCTTTCTGATGCTCAAGAGCGACGAAATAATCGACTTAGTCCACGATTTGCTTTCCTTATAACTCACATTCTTCTTTCATTTTCGCTAGAGATGCATCCATATCAATGCGTTTTATGAAGAGTTTACTGCGAGTGACATGTGTCTCACTTGGTGCACTCAAATGCATGAGACAGCTCTACGTAAAGGGTGACGAAATAAAAAGACAACCATGACGATATCTTCTTCTGGCCAACTATTATGTTCAGCAATTTCATCAAATCACACATCGCTTTGTTGTACTTCTCAAAGTGCTTCATCAAGAATTTTGTTTTGTAGACAATTATAATTCAGAGAAGCGGGTTCCAAATGCATCAGACAGTTTAACTACAGGGTGACAAAAAACGGAGGCAAGAGCGACGAAATCCATTTAGTAAACGATATGCAAGTAATATTCCGAAACAATTGCACACTAGTATTATACACTGACGTTTCCTTCAAACACTTTGCGTTCGAGTGCTCAAATGTATGAGGAAGTTGAACATAAAGGGTCACGAAACAAGGCGGTAGGAGTGACGAAGTTGATTTAGCCCACAATTCACTTTGCTTGTACATTACGATGATTTATCACATTGGTCTCAGTTGGATTCATCTCATTCTGTTTTATGAAGCAAATCGTGAGCTAAATCGTTTTCGTCGCCCTTACCGCCTTTTTCGTCTTTCTTTCTGTTTGAGAAGCAAAACACGTATTTTTGTAGAGAACGACTTTTATATGGCACATTTGTTGGGCAATCACGTACAGGCGACAATGGTATAACAATTTGTTGAATTACCTATGCTGACTCCATTTCGTCATCGTCGCCTTTTTTCTCACCCTTTCTTCAATTCTTCATAGAAAACACTGAGATGAATGTAACTGTAACCAAAATGGTATATCGATGTGTTGTATAAGCAAAGCAAATCGTGCGCTAAGTCGATTTCGTCACCATTGCCACCTTTTTTTCGTCATCCTTTCTGTTTGAGGAGAAAAACACATTTTTGTAGAGGACGACTTTTATATGGCTTATTGTTGGAAATCACCTACATTGGACACTGGTATAACAATTTGTTGTATTACCTAGGCTGCCTCCAATTCGTCATCTTGTCGCCTTTATTCGTCACCCTTTATGTAAAACTCTCTAAATGCATTGGAGCTTCTAGTCCAAAGCACATGTCATTTGAAGAAAGTTCTTCATAGACAACACTGAGATGTATGTAACTGTAACTAAAATTTTATATCAATGTGTTGCATACGCAAAGCAAATCGTCTATGCAAGTCTAACATGTTGTTTACCTAAGCTGACTTCATTTCGTCTTCTTTGTCGCCTTTTTTTTTGTCACCCTTTATTTACAACTCTTTCATTCATTGGAGCTTCTAGTCCACAGCATGTCACTTGAAGACAGTTTTTGATAAAGAAAACTGAAATTCATGTAACTGCAACCAAAATGGTATATCAATGTGTTGTATAAGCAAAGCAAATCGTGAACTAAATCGATTTCTTGACAGAGCCTAATTTTTCCGTCATCATTTCTGTTTGAAAAGCAGAACACATTTTTTTTTTTTTTTTTTTGCGAAATGCGTTTATATGACACATTGATGGGTGTTCACCTACAGAGGAAACGGGTATAAAAATTTGTTGTAGGCTGAATAGGCTGAATCCATTTTCGTCATCGTTGGCGCTTTTTTTCGTCATCGTTTCTGTTTGAAAAGCAAAACTCGCTTTTCTTTACAGAACGTCTTTGATATCGCCCATCTGCAGACATGCAACTACAGGGCAAATTGACTCTATTTCGTCATCGTTGTGTTAAGCAATTTCATCAAAGCGCCCACCGCTTTCTTTTACTTCTCAAAGTGCTTTATAAAGAATTTTGTATTGGAGACAAATATAACTCACAGAAGCAGTATAACAAATACATCAGACATTTTAACTATAGGTTGACGATAAACGGCGGCAAGGGCCACGAAATCCATTTAGCACGATATATGCAAGTAATATAGCGAAACGTTGTACCAAATCACATAGTAGTATTATATACTGCTTCCCCCAAACACTTTGCATTCGAGTGGTCAAATGTATGAGCGAGTTCAACATAGAGTGTCACGAAACAAGGCGGCAAGAGTGACGAAGTAGATATTACGACGATTTATCAGTTTGGTTCCAGTTTGATTCATCTCGTTCTGTTTTTGTTTTTCTCAATTCTCTTCAAGTGACTTCTGGTCTCAAACAAGAAAGTTGTTTATCGCTAACATTGAGAAGCAAAACTTTATTTGGTAAAGTGATGCGCAATTGATGTAATATCTACGCAGTTTTATTGGGGAAATAGATTTCTTCGAACTGTTTCGCTTTTTAGTTTTTCACTCTCATTTTACGGAAGGTTGATGTATTTGAGCCCTCTATTTCAAATCACTTGTTACTTGAAGGAAGTTCTTTATAAGAGAAACTCCCAAGTGTAACAAAATTGCCATAGATACGTGATGTAGAAACGAATCAAATTGTGACCTAAATCGATTTTGTCACCCTTGTCCCCTTTTCATATCACGATATCTTTTTTAGAAGAGAACTTAATTCGGATGACAGATTGGCAAGCATTGCAACTTCAAAAATAAGTATGACGATATGGTAGATTACCACAGCATTTTCTTTTTAGTTAAAGAGATTTCGTCCTAATTTTAACCGACTTCTCTAAATTCTATTTCCCTCCAATACACAAAGTTTTTGATAAAGGATTCTGAGAGTATATAACGATTTTGTATATTACTTATACCGACAATAGTGACAAAATCGATTCAGCCAGTAACATGTTTGAATAGAAAATTAGATCATCGTACTACTTTTCTTCGAAATGCATCCTGCTTATTGTGCAAATACATCATTGACTGAAAAGGAATTTGATGCTCTTTACCAAATATAATAAATCATATACTTCACGAACTTTTCAGAGCTTGATTACAATTCGTTTGATTTTCCTTAACTGCGTCATTGACAACAATGACGCAAAGAATTACATGAAATCCTTCAATATGGCACAAGCATCGAAAGATTAGAAGAGTGAAATGCTCTACCAATAACGAGTTTTCACATTTATCATTTACTTGTGTGTAAAGGGTGACGAAAAAATACAACGATGCCGAAATCGATTTAACCACCAGTACCCTCGAATATCGTTTTAATGCTTTACTACGAGGTGAATACTTCTCAATGTGATATACTAAGAAGTTTTCCTCAAAAGACACGCGCTTTGAATTGAATGCTTATTCAGAAAATTCCGTGTATACATCGGGTGACCGAAAAACCTTCTCAGTCTGCTTTATCAAGTTTTTTCTTTTTTGTCAAAATTGACACACGATTTTGATTTGATTCCTGAAACAGTACACAAAAGGTGACGAAATAAGGTAGTAAAGGTGTTTTCTCCCAGATAAAAAATTGGATACATGAGTCAGAACAATATGAACAATATGGTGACGGAAAAAATCCGGTAAACGTTTCAAAATGGATTTAAACCACAATTTGGTTTGCTTTTGTACATAACGACGATATATCACTTTGGATATAGTTGCACGAATCTCGTTCCGTTTTTATTACGAATTTGTCCTTTGGACTAGATAGCTCAAATCCATTAGCCAGTCTCCAGGAGACATTTTTTTTTTTTTTTTGCTTTTAAATGCTCAAGAGTGACGAAATTGACTCATTTGCATGCATGTCAATGATGTTTTATTTGGTAATCAACATATAACATTCTTGAAGTAATCACAGCTGAGAGATACATGACAAAGAATAAATTTTCTTCAGCTTCTTAATGATACATGCACATTTTTCTCTTGAGGTATGTTGTCTGTGTGGGTTTATAATGGAAAGGAATGTTAAAAGCTGACATAACCGGAAGGTTGTTAACGAGATGTCGAGTGGTAAGCGCATATACACAATCTAAAATTATTGAAATCTAGGCCTATGGTCATCCTTTCTGTTTAAGGAGGAAAACACGTATTTTTGTAGAGAGCGACTTTTATATGGCACATTGTTGGAATATCACCTACAGGGGACACTGCATGGTATAACAATTTGTTACTGTCTGATGTGTTTGTAACAAGCTTCTCTAAATTAAAGTTTTTGTCTGCAATACAAAATTCTTGATAAAAGCACTTTCAGACCAAAAAGAAAGGGGCGTTAGATTTGATCAAATAGTTGGCCATAAAAAGACAGCGTCATGATTCTCATTTTTCGTTTCGTCACAATTTATGTAGAGCTGTTTAATGCATTTGACTGAAAACATATGTCACGCGAAGTAAATTCTCCATAAAACACATTGACATGCATGCAAGTAAACCCATTTTGTCTCTCTTTTTAGCAATTTGAAAGAAAAACTGTCTCCGGGAGACTGGCTAATGGATTTGAGCCATCTAGTCCAAAGGACCGATTCGTAATAAAACCGAATGAGATTCATGCAACTCTAGCCAAAGAAATATAATCATCGTTAGGCACACGTTTAGTCGTAATGATCAGTCGACGTTTATATTAATATGACTCGTGCATTTAGGCACTTAAATGGAAAGTAAAAATATATGGGAGAAAATGTCTTTACTGACTCCTTTCGTCACCTTTTGTGTACCATACTGACGTTTTCCCCAAACACTTTGCATTCGAGTGCTCAAATTGTATGAGGGAGTTGAACATAAAGGGTCACGAAACAAGGGGGCAAGAGTGACGAAGTAGATTTAGCCAACAATTTCCTTTGCTTCTACCATTACGATAATTTATCACTTTGGTTCCAGTTGGATTTACGTCATTGTAATTTTTATGCGCCTTACCAAATTCAATTAAATGATACAAGAAGTATTCAAAGGTAAATCATTTGATATAAAAGAATAAAATGATTCCTTCTATAACGCACAAACATATAACGATTTGCTCCGTAAAGTTCTCTCCAAGATTACGAGTTTACGTGTTTCACTTTGTGCATGAGACATCTCTATATAAAGGGTGACGAAATAAACAAACGACTACCGTGACGGTGTCTTCTTGTTCTCCAACAATTTCATCAAATTGCACACAGCTATGTTTTATTGCTGAAAGTGCTTTATCAAGAATTTTGTATTGCAGGCAAATATAATTTAGAAAAGCGGGATGAAAATACATCAGACAGTTTTAACTACAGGGTGACAAAAAACGGCGGCAAGGGCACCGAAATTCATTTAGCAAACGATATGCAATATACTAAAAAGGTATTCCACATTGCCCATCAGAGCACTGACGTTTGCACGATAGACTTGTGTTTTCCATTGGAGTGCTCAAATAAAAAGAGTGACGAAACGAGGCGGGAAAGAAATCACTTGTCACTTGAAGAAAATTCTGCAAGTGACTGATTCTTCATTCTTTTATCTTTTCTGTAAGTGGAAATTTAGTGTGATTCATAAGCAGAGCAAATAATCAATTTCGTCACCCTTCCGCCTTTCCATGCCACGATGTCTTCGGATGACAAATTGACAAGCATTGAAATTTCAAAACGAAGTAATATGATAATAGGGTATGAAACCACAGCATTTTCTCTTTTTAAATTGATTTCGTCGCAGTTGCCACCTTTTTTTCGTCATCAGATTATAACGTCCTATGAATTCCCATTTTCTAACCACCCCTCTAAATTGTATTTCTCTTCAATCAAGTTTTTGATTTAGGACTTTTAGGGTATATTACTTATATCGACAATAGTGACGAAATCGATTCAGTCAGCAACATGTTTGAATAAAACCGTGGATCATTCTATTACCTTCTATTGAAATGCATGCGTTTTATTTTCGCTTAATTGCGTCATTTACAGTAATGACGCAAAGAATAAAATGATTCCTTATATAAAGCATAAGCATTTAAAGACTTACTCCGTAAAGTGCTCTCCCAGATACGCGTTTTAGTACGCTCAAATATCAAAATAAAGTAAAACATTTACGGAGAGGTGAATGCTTCTCCATTTTCTGTACTATGAAGATACTCGCTTAAAATCTAATGTTTGAAACACACTGGATGTATACAAAGGGTGACCAAAAAAGCTACTCAGTCTCCATTATCAATTCTTTTCAAAATGGACACGCGCTTTTGATTTGATTACTGAAGCACAGAGACAGTACACAAAAGGTAAAGAAAGAAGGCAGTAAAGACGGTTACTCCCAGAAATTTATTCTTAAATACATGAGTCAGATTGAAATAAAGGGTAACAAAAAAGGAGGCAAACGTGAAAAAATTGATTTAGCAAACAATTTGGTCTCCTAATGTATTACGATGATATCCAAAGTAATAATTTTGGATAGAGTTGCATGAATCTAATTTGGTTTTATTGCGATTTTTCTACAAGTGATTTGTTCTGTTGTGTAGATGGGTCTAATGCATTAGACAAGTCTCCGGGGATATGTCTTTTGCTTTCTGATGCTCAAGAGCGACGAAATAATCGACTTAGTCCACGATTTGCTTTCCTTATAACTCACATTCTTCTTTCATTTTCGCTAGAGATGCATCCATTTCAATGCGTTTTATGAAGAGTTTACTGCGAGTGACATGTGTCTCACTTGGTGCACTCAAATGCATGAGACAGCTCTACGTAAAGGGTGACGAAATAAAAAGACAACCATGACGATATCTTCTTCTGGCCAACTATTATGTTCAGCAATTTCATCAAATCACACATCGCTTTGTTGTACTTCTCAAAGTGCTTCATCAAGAATTTTGTTTTGTAGACAATTATAATTCAGAGAAGCGGGTTCCAAATGCATAAGACAGTTTAACTACAGGGTGACAAAAAAACGGAGGCAAGAGCGACGAAATCCATTTAGTAAACGATATGCAAGTAATATTCCGAAACAATTGCACACTAGTATTATACACTGACGTTTCCTTCAAACACTTTGCGTTCGAGTGCTCAAATGTATGAGGAAATTGAACATAAAGGGTTACGAAACAAGGCGGTAGGAGTGACGAAGTTGATTTAGCCCACAATTCACTTTGCTTGTACATTACGATGATTTATCACATTGGTCTCAGTTGGATTCATCTCATTCTGTTTTATGAAGCAAATCGTGAGCTAAATCGTTTTCGTCACCCTTGCCGCCTTTTTTCGTCTTTCTTTCTGTTTGAGAAGCAAAACACGTATTTTTGTAGAGAACGACTTTTATATGGCACATTTGTTGGGCAATCACGTACAGGCGACACTGGTATAACAATTTGTTGAATTACCTATGCTGACTCCATTTCGTCATCGTCGCCTTTTTTCGTCACCCTTTCTTCAATTCTTCATAGAGAACACTGAGATGAATGTAACTGTAACCAAAATGGTATATCGATGTGTTGTATAAGCAAAGCAAATCGTGCGCTAAGTCGATTTCGTCACCATTGCCACCTTTTTTTCGTCATCCTTTTTGTTTGAGGAGAAAAACACATTTTTGTAGAGGACGACTTTTATATGGCTTATTGTTGGAAATCACCTACATTGGACACTGGTATAACAATTTGTTGTATTACCTAGGCTGCCTCCAATTCGTCATCTTGTCGCCTTTATTCGTCACCCTTTATGTAAAACTCTCTAAATGCATTGGAGCTTCTAGTCCAAAGCACATGTCATTTGAAGAAAGTTCTTCATAGACAACACTGAGATGTATGTAACTGTAACTAAAATTTTATATCAATGTGTTGCATACGCAAAGCAAATCGTCTATGCAAGTCTAACATGTTGTTTACCTAAGCTGACTTCATTTCGTCTTCTTTGTCGCCTTTTTTTTTTGTCACCCTTTATTTACAACTCTTTCATTCATTGGAGCTTCTAGTCCACAGCATGTCACTTGAAGACAGTTTTTGATAAAGAAAACTGAAATTCATGTAACTGCAACCAAAATGGTATATCAATGTGTTGTATAAGCAAAGCAAATCGTGAACTAAATCGATTTCTTGACAGAGCCTAATTTTTCCGTCATCATTTCTGTTTGAAAAGCAGAACACATTTTTTTTTTTTTTTTTGCGAAATGCGTTTATATGACACATTGATGGGTGTTCACCTACAGAGGAAACTGGTATAAAAATTTGTTGTAGGCTGAATAGGCTGAATCCATTTTCGTCATCGTTGGCGCTTTTTTTCGTCATCGTTTCTGTTTGAAAAGCAAAACTCGCTTTTCTTTACAGAACGTCTTTGATATCGCCCATCTGCAGACATGCAACTACAGGGCAAATTGACTCTATTTCGTCATCGTTGTGTTAAGCAATTTCATCAAAGCGTCCACCGCTTTCTTTTACTTCTCAAAGTGCTTTATAAAGAATTTTGTATTGGAGACAAATATAACTCACAGAAGCAGTATAACAAATACATCAGACATTTTAACTATAGGTTGACAATAAACGGCGGCAAGGGCCACGAAATCCATTTAGCACGATATATGCAAGTAATATAGCGAAATGTTGTACCAAATCACATAGTAGTATTATATACTGCTTCCCCCAAACACTTTGCATTCGAGTGGTCAAATGTATGAGCGAGTTCAACATAGAGTGTCACGAAACAAGGCGGCAAGAGTGACGAAGTAGATATTACGACGATTTATCAGTTTGGTTCCAGTTTGATTCATCTCGTTCTGTTTTTGTTTTTCTCAATTCTCTTCAAGTGACTTCTGGTCTCAAACAAGAAAGTTGTTTATCGCAAACATTGAGAAGCAAAACTTTATTTGGTAAAGTGATGCGCAATTGATGTAATATCTACGCAGTTTTATTGGGGAAATAGATTTCTTCGAACTGTTTCGCTTTTTAGTTTTTCACTCTCATTTTACGGAAGGTTGATGTATTTGAGCCCTCTATTTCAAATCACTTGTTACTTGAAGGAAGTTCTTTATAAGAGAAACTCCTAAGTGTAACAAAATTGCCATAGATACGTGATGTAGAAACGAATCAAATTGTGACCTAAATCGATTTTGTCACCCTTGTCCCCTTTTCATATCACGATATCTTTTTTAGAAGAGAACTTAATTCGGATGACAGATTGGCAAGCATTGCAACTTCAAAAATAAGTATGACGATATGGTAGATTACCACAGCATTTTCTTTTTAGTTAAAGAGATTTCGTCCTAATTTTAACCCACTTCTCTAAATTCTATTTCCCTCCAATACACAAAGTTTTTGATAAAGGATTCTGAGAGTATATAACGATTTTGTATATTACTTATACCGACAATAGTGACAAAATCGATTCAGCCAGTAACATGTTTGAATAGAAAATTAGATCATCGTACTACTTTTCTTCGAAATGCATCCTGCTTATTGTGCAAATACATCATTGACTGAAAAGGAATTTGATGCTTTTTACCAAATATAATAAATCATATACTTCACGAACTTTTCAGAGCTTGATTACAATTCGTTTGATTTTCCTTAACTGCGTCATTGACAACAATGACGCAAAGAATTACATGAAATCCTTCAATATGGCACAAGCATCGAAAGATTAGAAGAGTGAAATGCTCTACCAATAACGAGTTTTCACATTTATCATTTACTTGTGTGTAAAGGGTGACGAAAAAATACAACGATGCCGAAATCGATTTAACCACCAGTACCCTCGAATATCGTTTTAATGCTTTACTACGAGGTGAATACTTCTCAATGTGATATACTAAGAAGTTTTCCTCAAAAGACACGCGCTTTGAATTGAATGCTTATTAAGAAAATTCCGTGTATACATCGGGTGACCGAAAAACCTTCTCAGTCTGCTTTATCAAGTTTTTTCTTTTTTGTCAAAATTGACACACGATTTTGATTTGATTCCTGAAACAGTACACAAAAGGTGACGAAATAAGGTAGTAAAGGTGTTTTCTCCCAGATAAAAAATTGGATACATGAGTCAGAACAATATGAACAATATGGTGACGGAAAAAATCCGGTAAACGTTTCAAAATGGATTTAAACCACAATTTGGTTTGCTTTTGTACATAACGACGATATATCACTTTGGATATAGTTGCACGAATCTCGTTCCGTTTTTATTACGAATTTGTCCTTTGGACTAGATAGCTCAAATCCATTAGCCAGTCTCCAGGAGACATTTTTTTTTTTTTTTTGCTTTTAAATGCTCAAGAGTGACGAAATTGACTCATTTGCATGCATGTCAATGATGTTTTATTTGGTAATCAACATATAACATTCTTGAAGTAATCACAGCTGAGAGATACATGACAAAGAATAAATTTTCTTCAGCTTCTTAATGATACATGCACATTTTTCTCTTGAGGTATGTTGTCTGTGTGGGTTTATAATGGAAAGGAATGTTAAAAGCTGACATAACCGGAAGGTAGTTAACGAGATGTCGAGTGGTAAGCGCATATACACAATCTAAAATTATTGAAATCTAGGCCTATGGTCATCCTTTCTGTTTAAGGAGGAAAACACGTATTTTTGTAGAGAGCGACTTTTATATGGCACATTGTTGGAATATCACCTACAGGGGACACTGCATGGTATAACAATTTGTTACTGTCTGATGTGTTTGTAACAAGCTTCTCTAAATTAAAGTTTTTGTCTGCAATACAAAATTCTTGATAAAAGCACTTTCAGACCAAAAAGAAAGGGGCGTTAGATTTGATCAAATAGTTGGCCATAAAAAGACAGCGTCATGATTCTCATTTTTCGTTTCGTCACAATTTATGTAGAGCTGTTTAATGCATTTGACTGAAAACATATGTCACGCGAAGTAAATTCTCCATAAAACACATTGACATGCATGCAAGTAAACCCATTTTGTCTCTCTTTTTAGCAATTTGAAAGAAAAACTGTCTCCGGGAGACTGGCTAATGGATTTGAGCCATCTAGTCCAAAGGACCGATTCGTAATAAAACCGAATGAGATTCATGCAACTCTAGCCAAAGAAATATAATCATCGTTAGGCACACGTTTAGTCGTAATGATCAGTCGACGTTTATATTAATATGACTCGTGCATTTAGGCACTTAAATGGAAAGTAAAAATATATGGGAGAAAATGTCTTTACTGACTCCTTTCGTCACCTTTTGTGTACCATACTGACGTTTTCCCCAAACACTTTGCATTCGAGTGCTCAAATTGTATGAGGGAGTTGAACATAAAGGGTCACGAAACAAGGGGGCAAGAGTGACGAAGTAGATTTAGCCAACAATTTCCTTTGCTTCTACCATTACGATAATTTATCACTTTGGTTCCAGTTGGATTTACGTCATTGTAATTTTTATGCGCCTTACCAAATTCAATTAAATGATACAAGAAGTATTCAAAGGTAAATCATTTGATATAAAAGAATAAAATGATTCCTTCTATAACGCACAAACATATAACGATTTGCTCCGTAAAGTTCTCTCCAAGATTACGAGTTTAGGTGTTTCACTTTGTGCATGAGACATCTCTATATAAAGGGTGACGAAATAAACGACTACCGTGACGGTGTCTTCTTGTTCTCCAACAATTTCATCAAATTGCACACAGCTATGTTTTATTGCTGAAAGTGCTTTATCAAGAATTTTGTATTGCAGGCAAATATAATGCAAATAATCAATTTCGTCACCCTTCCGCCTTTCCATGCCACGATGTCTTCGGATGACAAATTGACAAGCATTGAAATTTCAAAACGAAGTAATATGATAATTGGGTATGAAACCACAGCATTTTCTCTTTTTAAATTGATTTCGTCGCAGTTGCCACCTTTTTTTCGTCATCAGATTATAACGTCCTATGAATTTCCATTTTCTAACCACCCCTCTAAATTGTACTTCTCTTCAATCAAGTTTTTGATTTAGGACTTTTAGGGTATATTACTTATATCGACAATAGTGACGAAATCGATTCAGTCAGCAACATGTTTGAATAAAACCGTGGATCATTCTATTACCTTCTATTGAAATGCATGCGTTTTATTTTCGCTTAATTGCGTCATTTACAGTAATGACGCAAAGAATAAAATGATTCCTTATATAAAGCATAAGCATTTAAAGACTTACTCCGTAAAGTGCTCTCCCAGATACGCGTTTTAGTACGCTCAAATATCAAAATAAAGTAAAACATTTACGGAGAGGTGAATGCTTCTCCATTTTCTGTACTATGAAGATACTCGCTTAAAATCTAATGTTTGAAACACACTGGATGTATACAAAGGGTGACCAAAAAAGCTACTCAGTCTCCATTATCAATTCTTTTCAAAATGGACACGCGCTTTTGATTTGATTACTGAAGCACAGAGACAGTACACAAAAGGTAAAGAAAGAAGGCAGTAAAGACGGTTACTCCCAGAAATTTATTCTTAAATACATGAGTCAGATTGAAATAAAGGGTAACAAAAAAGGAGGCAAACGTGAAGAAATTGATTTAGCAAACAATTTGGTCGCCTAATGTATTACGATGATATCCAAAGTAATAATTTTGGATAGAGTTGCATGAATCTAATTTGGTTTTATTGCGATTTTTCTACAAGTGATTTGTTCTGTTGTGTAGATGGGTCTAATGCATTAGACAAGTCTCCGGGGATATGTCTTTTGCTTTCTGATGCTCAAGAGCGACGAAATAATCGACTTAGTCCACGATTTGCTTTCCTTATAACTCACATTCTTCTTTCATTTTCGCTAGAGATGCATCCATATCAATGCGTTTTATGAAGAGTTTACTGCGAGTGACATGTGTCTCACTTGGTGCACTCAAATGCATGAGACAGCTCTACGTAAAGGGTGACGAAATAAAAAGACAACCATGACGATATCTTCTTCTGGCCAACTATTATGTTCAGCAATTTCATCAAATCACACATCGCTTTGTTGTACTTCTCAAAGTGCTTCATCAAGAATTTTGTTTTGTAGACAATTATAATTCAGAGAAGCGGGTTCCAAATGCATCAGACAGTTTAACTACAGGGTGACAAAAAACGGAGGCAAGAGCGACGAAATCCATTTAGTAAACGATATGCAAGTAATATTCCGAAACAATTGCACACTAGTATTATACACTGACGTTTCCTTCAAACACTTTGCGTTCGAGTGCTCAAATGTATGAGGAAGTTGAACATAAAGGGTCACGAAACAAGGCGGTAGGAGTGACGAAGTTGATTTAGCCCACAATTCACTTTGCTTGTACATTACGATGATTTATCACATTGGTCTCAGTTGGATTCATCTTATTCTGTTTTATGAAGCAAATCGTGAGCTAAATCGTTTTCGTCGCCCTTACCGCCTTTTTCGTCTTTCTTTCTGTTTGAGAAGCAAAACACGTATTTTTGTAGAGAACGACTTTTATATGGCACATTTGTTGGGCAATCACGTACAGGCGACAATGGTATAACAATTTGTTGAATTACCTATGCTGACTCCATTTCGTCATCGTCGCCTTTTTTCTCACCCTTTCTTCAATTCTTCATAGAAAACACTGAGATGAATGTAACTGTAACCAAAATGGTATATCGATGTGTTGTATAAGCAAAGCAAATCGTGCGCTAAGTCGATTTCGTCACCATTGCCACCTTTTTTTCGTCATCCTTTCTGTTTGAGGAGAAAAACACATTTTTGTAGAGGACGACTTTTATATGGCTTATTGTTGGAAATCACCTACATTGGACACTGGTATAACAATTTGTTGTATTACCTAGGCTGCCTCCAATTCGTCATCTTGTCGCCTTTATTCGTCACCCTTTATGTAAAACTCTCTAAATGCATTGGAGCTTCTAGTCCAAAGCACATGTCATTTGAAGAAAGTTCTTCATAGACAACACTGAGATGTATGTAACTGTAACTAAAATTTTATATCAATGTGTTGCATACGCAAAGCAAATCGTCTATGCAAGTCTAACATGTTGTTTACCTAAGCTGACTTCATTTCGTCTTCTTTGTCGCCTTTTTTTTTGTCACCCTTTATTTACAACTCTTTCATTCATTGGAGCTTCTAGTCCACAGCATGTCACTTGAAGACAGTTTTTGATAAAGAAAACTGAAATTCATGTAACTGCAACCAAAATGGTATATCAATGTGTTGTATAAGCAAAGCAAATCGTGAACTAAATCGATTTCTTGACAGAGCCTAATTTTTCCGTCATCATTTCTGTTTGAAAAGCAGAACACATTTTTTTTTTTTTTTTTTTTGCGAAATGCGTTTATATGACACATTGATGGGTGTTCACCTACAGAGGAAACGGGTATAAAAATTTGTTGTAGGCTGAATAGGCTGAATCCATTTTCGTCATCGTTGGCGCTTTTTTTCGTCATCGTTTCTGTTTGAAAAGCAAAACTCGCTTTTCTTTACAGAACGTCTTTGATATCGCCCATCTGCAGACATGCAACTACAGGGCAAATTGACTCTATTTCGTCATCGTTGTGTTAAGCAATTTCATCAAAGCGCCCACCGCTTTCTTTTACTTCTCAAAGTGCTTTATAAAGAATTTTGTATTGGAGACAAATATAACTCACAGAAGCAGTATAACAAATACATCAGACATTTTAACTATAGGTTGACGATAAACGGCGGCAAGGGCCACGAAATCCATTTAGCACGATATATGCAAGTAATATAGCGAAACGTTGTACCAAATCACATAGTAGTATTATATACTGCTTCCCCCAAACACTTTGCATTCGAGTGGTCAAATGTATGAGCGAGTTCAACATAGAGTGTCACGAAACAAGGCGGCAAGAGTGACGAAGTAGATATTACGACGATTTATCAGTTTGGTTCCAGTTTGATTCATCTCGTTCTGTTTTTGTTTTTCTCAATTCTCTTCAAGTGACTTCTGGTCTCAAACAAGAAAGTTGTTTATCGCTAACATTGAGAAGCAAAACTTTATTTGGTAAAGTGATGCGCAATTGATGTAATATCTACGCAGTTTTATTGGGGAAATAGATTTCTTCGAACTGTTTCGCTTTTTAGTTTTTCACTCTCATTTTACGGAAGGTTGATGTATTTGAGCCCTCTATTTCAAATCACTTGTTACTTGAAGGAAGTTCTTTATAAGAGAAACTCCCAAGTGTAACAAAATTGCCATAGATACGTGATGTAGAAACGAATCAAATTGTGACCTAAATCGATTTTGTCACCCTTGTCCCCTTTTCATATCACGATATCTTTTTTAGAAGAGAACTTAATTCGGATGACAGATTGGCAAGCATTGCAACTTCAAAAATAAGTATGACGATATGGTAGATTACCACAGCATTTTCTTTTTAGTTAAAGAGATTTCGTCCTAATTTTAACCCACTTCTCTAAATTCTATTTCCCTCCAATACACAAAGTTTTTGATAAAGGATTCTGAGAGTATATAACGATTTTGTATATTACTTATACCGACAATAGTGACAAAATCGATTCAGCCAGTAACATGTTTGAATAGAAAATTAGATCATCGTACTACTTTTCTTCGAAATGCATCCTTGACTGAAAAGGAATTTGATGCTTTTTACCAAATATAATAAATCATATACTTCACGAACTTTTCAGAGCTTGATTACAATTCGTTTGATTTTCCTTAACTGCGTCATTGACAACAATGACGCAAAGAATTACATGAAATCCTTCAATATGGCACAAGCATCGAAAGATTAGAAGAGTGAAATGCTCTACCAATAACGAGTTTTCACATTTATCATTTACTTGTGTGTAAAGGGTGACGAAAAAATACAACGATGCCGAAATCGATTTAACCACCAGTACCCTCGAATATCGTTTTAATGCTTTACTACGAGGTGAATACTTCTCAATGTGATATACTAAGAAGTTTTCCTCAAAAGACACGCGCTTTGAATTGAATGCTTATTAAGAAAATTGCGTGTATACATCGGGTGACCGAAAAACCTTCTCAGTCTGCTTTATCAAGTTTTTTCTTTTTTGTCAAAATTGACACACGATTTTGATTTGATTCCTGAAACAGTACACAAAAGGTGACGAAATAAGGTAGTAAAGGTGTTTTCTCCCAGATAAAAAATTGGATACATGAGTCAGAACAATATAAAGGTGACGGAAAAAATCCGGTAAACGTTTCAAAATGGATTTAAACCACAATTTGGTTTGCTTTTGTGCATAACGACGATATATCACTTTGGATATAGTTGCACGAATCTCGTTCCGTTTTTATTACGAATTTGTCCTTTGGACTAGATAGCTCAAATCCATTAGCCAGTCTCCAGGAGACATTTTTTTTTTTTTTTGCTTTTAAATGCTCAAGAGTGACGAAATTGACTCATTTGCATGCATGTCAATGATGTTTTATTTGGTACTCAACATATAACATTCTTGAAGTAATCACAGCTGAGAGATACATGACAAAGAATAAATTTTCTTCAGCTTCTTAATGATACATGCACATTTTTCTCTTGAGGTATGTTGTCTGTGTGGGTTTATAATGGAAAGGAATGTTAAAAGCTGACATAACCGGAAGGTTGTTAACGAGATGTCGAGTGGTAAGCGCATATACACAATCTAAAATTATTGAAATCTAGGCCTATGGTCATCCTTTCTGTTTAAGGAGGAAAACACGTATTTTTGTAGAGAGCGACTTTTATATGGCACATTGTTGGAATATCACCTACAGGGGACACTGCATGGTATAACAATTTGTTACTGTCTGATGTGTTTGTAACAAGCTTCTCTAAATTAAAGTTTTTGTCTGCAATACAAAATTCTTGATAAAAGCACTTTCAGACCAAAAAGAAAGGGGCGTTAGATTTGATCAAATAGTTGGCCATAAAAAGACAGCGTCATGATTCTCATTTTTCGTTTCGTCACAATTTATGTAGAGCTGTTTAATGCATTTGACTGAAAACATATGTCACGCGAAGTAAATTCTCCATAAAAGACATTGACATGCATGCAAGTAAACCCATTTTGTCTCTCTTTTTAGCAATTTGAAAGAAAAACTGTCTCCGGGAGACTGGCTAATGGATTTGAGCCATCTAGTCCAAAGGACCGATTCGTAATAAAACCGAATGAGATTCATGCAACTCTAGCCAAAGAAATATAATCATCGTTAGGCACACGTTTAGTTGTAATGATCAGTCGACGTTTATATTAATATGACTCGTGCATTTAGGCACTTAAATGGAAAGTAAAAATATATGGGAGAAAATGTCTTTACTGACTCCTTTCGTCACCTTTTGTGTACCATACTGACGTTTTCCCCAAACACTTTGCATTCGAGTGCTCAAATTGTATGAGGGAGTTGAACATAAAGGGTCACGAAACAAGGGGGCAAGAGTGACGAAGTAGATTTAGCCAACAATTTCTTTGCTTCTACCATTACGATAATTTATCACTTTGGTTCCAGTTGGATTTACGTCATTGTAATTTTTATGCGCCTTACCAAATTCAATTAAATGATACAAGAAGTATTCAAAGGTAAATCATTTGATATAAAAGAATAAAATGATTCCTTCTATAACGCACAAACATATAACGATTTGCTCCGTAAAGTTCTCTCCAAGATTACGAGTTTACGTGTTTCACTTTGTGCATGAGACATCTCTATATAAAGGGTGACGAAATAAACGACTACCGTGACGGTGTCTTCTTGTTCTCCAACAATTTCATCAAATTGCACACAGCTATGTTTTATTGCTGAAAGTGCTTTATCAAGAATTTTGTATTGCAGGCAAATATAATTTAGAAAAGCGGGATGAAAATACATCAGACAGTTTTAACTACAGGGTGACAAAAAACGGCGGCAAGGGCACCGAAATTCATTTAGCAAACGATATGCAATATACCAAAAAGGTATTCCACATTGCCCATCAGAGCACTGACGTTTGCACGATAGACTTGTGTTTTCCATTGGAGTGCTCAAATAAAAAGAGTGACGAAACGAGGCGGGAAAGATATCACTTGTCACTTGAAGAAAATTCTGCAAGTGACTGATTCTTCATTCTTTTATCTTTTCTGTAAGTGGAAATTTAGTGTGATTCATAAGCAGAGCAAATAATCAATTTCGTCACCCTTCCGCCTTTCCATGCCACGATGTCTTCGGATGACAAATTGACAAGCATTGAAATTTCAAAACGAAGTAATATGATAATAGGGTATGAAACCACAGCATTTTCTCTTTTTAAATTGATTTCGTCGTAGTTGCCACCTTTTTTTCGTCATCAGATTATAACGTCCTATGAATTCCCATTTTCTAACCACCCCTCTAAATTGTATTTCTCTTCAATCAAGTTTTTGATTTAGGACTTTTAGGGTATATTACTTATATCGACAATAGTGACGAAATCGATTCAGTCAGCAACATGTTTGAATAAAACCGTGGATCATTCTATTACCTTCTATTGAAATGCATGCGTTTTATTTTCGCTTAATTGCGTCATTTACAGTAATGACGCAAAGAATAAAATGATTCCTTATATAAAGCATAAGCATTTAAAGACTTACTCCGTAAAGTGCTCTCCCAGATACGCGTTTTAGTACGCTCAAATATCAAAATAAAGTAAAACATTTACGGAGAGGTGAATGCTTCTCCATTTTCTGTACTATGAAGATACTCGCTTAAAATCTAATGTTTGAAACACACTGGATGTATACAAAGGGTAACCAAAAAAGCTACTCAGTCTCCATTATCAATTCTTTTCAAAATGGACACGCGCTTTTGATTTGATTACTGAAGCACAGAGACAGTACACAAAAGGTAAAGAAAGAAGGCAGTAAAGACGGTTACTCCCAGAAATTTATTCTTAAATACATGAGTCAGATTGAAATAAAGGGTAACAAAAAAGGAGGCAAACGTGAATAAATTGATTTAGCAAACAATTTGGTCTCCTAATGTATTACGATGATATCCAAAGTAATAATTTTGGATAGAGTTGCATGAATCTAATTTGGTTTTATTGCGATTTTTCTACAAGTGATTTGTTCTGTTGTGTAGATGGGTCTAATGCATTAGACAAGTCTCCGGGGATATGTCTTTTGCTTTCTGATGCTCAAGAGCGACGAAATAATCGACTTAGTCCACGATTTGCTTTCCTTATAACTCACATTCTTCTTTCATTTTCGCTAGAGATGCATCCATGTCAATGCGTTTTATGATGAGTTTACTGCGAGTGACATGTGTCTCACTTGGTGCACTCAAATGCATGAGACAGCTCTACGTAAAGGGTGACGAAATAAAAAGACAACCATGACGATATCTTCTTCTGGCCAACTATTATGTTCAGCAATTTCATCAAATCACACATCGCTTTGTTGTACTTCTCAAAGTGCTTCATCAAGAATTTTGTTTTGTAGACAATTATAATTCAGAGAAGCGGGTTCCAAATGCATCAGACAGTTTAACTACAGGGTGACAAAAAACG
Source organism: Diadema setosum (assembly GCF_964275005.1). Lineage (NCBI taxonomy): Eukaryota > Metazoa > Echinodermata > Echinoidea > Diadematoida > Diadematidae > Diadema > Diadema setosum. The sequence continues at coordinate 15,036,616 of NC_092701.1, read as the reverse complement.
GAGGCAAGAGCGACGAAATCCATTTAGTAAACGATATGCAAGTAATATTCCGAAACAATTGCACACTAGTATTATACACTGACGTTTCCTTCAAACACTTTGCGTTCGAGTGCTCAAATGTATGAGGAAGTTGAACATAAAGGGTCACGAAACAAGGCGGTAGGAGTGACGAAGTTGATTTAGCCCACAATTCACTTTGCTTGTACATTACGATGATTTATCACATTGGTCTCAGTTGGATTCATCTCATTCTGTTTTATGAAGCAAATCGTGAGCTAAATCGTTTTCGTCACCCTTGCCGCCTTTTTTCGTCTTTCTTTCTGTTTGAGAAGCAAAACACGTATTTTTGTAGAGAACGACTTTTATATGGCACATTTGTTGGGCAATCACGTACAGGCGACACTGGTATAACAATTTGTTGAATTACCTATGCTGACTCCATTTCGTCATCGTCGCCTTTTTTCGTCACCCTTTCTTCAATTCTTCATAGAGAACACTGAGATGAATGTAACTGTAACCAAAATGGTATATCGATGTGTTGTATAAGCAAAGCAAATCGTGCGCTAAGTCGATTTCGTCACCATTGCCACCTTTTTTTCGTCATCCTTTCTGTTTGAGGAGAAAAACACATTTTTGTAGAGGACGACTTTTATATGGCTTATTGTTGGAAATCACCTACATTGGACACTGGTATAACAATTTGTTGTATTACCTAGGCTGCCTCCAATTCGTCATCTTGTCGCCTTTATTCGTCACCCTTTATGTAAAACTCTCTAAATGCATTGGAGCTTCTAATCCAAAGCACATGTCATTTGAAGAAAGTTCTTCATAGACAACACTGAGATGTATGTAACTGTAACTAAAATTTTATATCAATGTGTTGCATACGCAAAGCAAATCGTCTATGCAAGTCTAACATGTTGTTTACCTAAGCTGACTTCATTTCGTCTTCTTTGTCGCCTTTTTTTTTTGTCACCCTTTATTTACAACTCTTTCATTCATTGGAGCTTCTAGTCCACAGCATGTCACTTGAAGACAGTTTTTGATAAAGAAAACTGAAATTCATGTAACTGCAACCAAAATGGTATATCAATGTGTTGTATAAGCAAAGCAAATCGTGAACTAAATCGATTTCTTGACAGAGCCTAATTTTTCCGTCATCATTTCTGTTTGAAAAGCAGAACACATTTTTTTTTTTTCTTGCGAAATGCGTTTATATGACACATTGATGGGTGTTCACCTACAGAGGAAACTGGTATAAAAATTTGTTGTAGGCTGAATAGGCTGAATCCATTTTCGTCATCGTTGGCGCTTTTTTTCGTCATCGTTTCTGTTTGAAAAGCAAAACTCGCTTTTCTTTACAGAACGTCTTTGATATCGCCCATCTGCAGACATGCAACTACAGGGCAAATTGACTCTATTTCGTCATCGTTGTGTTAAGCAATTTCATCAAAGCGCCCACCGCTTTCTTTTACTTCTCAAAGTGCTTTATAAAGAATTTTGTATTGGAGACAAATATAACTCACAGAAGCAGTATAACAAATACATCAGACATTTTAACTATAGGTTGACGATAAACGGCGGCAAGGGCCACGAAATCCATTTAGCACGATATATGCAAGTAATATAGCGAAACGTTGTACCAAATCACATAGTAGTATTATATACTGCTTCCCCCAAACACTTTGCATTCGAGTGGTCAAATGTATGAGCGAGTTCAACATAGAGTGTCACGAAACAAGGCGGCAAGAGTGACGAAGTAGATATTACGACGATTTATCAGTTTGGTTCCAGTTTGATTCATCTCGTTCTGTTTTTGTTTTTCTCAATTCTCTTCAAGTGACTTCTGGTCTCAAACAAGAAAGTTGTTTATCGCTAACATTGAGAAGCAAAACTTTATTTGGTAAAGTGATGCGCAATTGATGTAATATCTACGCAGTTTTATTGGGGAAATAGATTTCTTCGAACTGTTTCGCTTTTTAGTTTTTCACTCTCATTTTACGGAAGGTTGATGTATTTGAGCCCTCTATTTCAAATCACTTGTTACTTGAAGGAAGTTCTTTATAAGAGAAACTCCCAAGTGTAACAAAATTGCCATAGATACGTGATGTAGAAACGAATCAAATTGTGACCTAAATCGATTTTGTCACCCTTGTCCCCTTTTCATATCACGATATCTTTTTTAGAAGAGAACTTAATTCGGATGACAGATTGGCAAGCATTGCAACTTCAAAAATAAGTATGACGATATGGTAGATTACCACAGCATTTTCTTTTTAGTTAAAGAGATTTCGTCCTAATTTTAACCCACTTCTCTAAATTCTATTTCCCTCCAATACACAAAGTTTTTGATAAAGGATTCTGAGAGTATATAACGATTTTGTATATTACTTATACCGACAATAGTGACAAAATCGATTCAGCCAGTAACATGTTTGAATAGAAAATTAGATCATCGTACTACTTTTCTTCGAAATGCATCCTGCTTATTGTGCAAATACATCATTGACTGAAAAGGAATTTGATGCTTTTTACCAAATATAATAAATCATATACTTCACGAACTTTTCAGAGCTTGATTACAATTCGTTTGATTTTCCTTAACTGCGTCATTGACAACAATGACGCAAAGAATTACATGAAATCCTTCAATATGGCACAAGCATCGAAAGATTAGAAGAGTGAAATGCTCTACCAATAACGAGTTTTCACATTTATCATTTACTTGTGTGTAAAGGGTGACAAAAAAATACAACGATGCCGAAATCGATTTAACCACCAGTACCCTCGAATATCGTTTTAATGCTTTACTACGAGGTGAATACTTCTCAATGTGATATACTAAGAAGTTTTCCTCAAAAGACACGCGCTTTGAATTGAATGCTTATTAAGAAAATTGCGTGTATACATCGGGTGACCGAAAAACCTTCTCAGTCTGCTTTATCAAGTTTTTTCTTTTTTGTCAAAATTGACACACGATTTTGATTTGATTCCTGAAACAGTACACAAAAGGTGACGAAATAAGGTAGTAAAGGTGTTTTCTCCCAGATAAAAAATTGGATACATGAGTCAGAACAATATAAAGGTGACGGAAAAAATCCGGTAAACGTTTCAAAATGGATTTAAACCACAATTTGGTTTGCTTTTGTGCATAACGACGATATATCACTTTGGATATAGTTGCACGAATCTCGTTCCGTTTTTATTACGAATTTGTCCTTTGGACTAGATAGCTCAAATCCATTAGCCAGTCTCCAGGAGACATTTTTTTTTTTTTTGCTTTTAAATGCTCAAGAGTGACGAAATTGACTCATTTGCATGCATGTCAATGATGTTTTATTTGGTACTCAACATATAACATTCTTGAAGTAATCACAGCTGAGAGATACATGACAAAGAATAAATTTTCTTCAGCTTCTTAATGATACATGCACATTTTTCTCTTGAGGTATGTTGTCTGTGTGGGTTTATAATGGAAAGGAATGTTAAAAGCTGACATAACCAGAAGGTTGTTAACGAGATGTCGAGTGGTAAGCGCATATACACAATCTAAAATTATTGAAATCTAGGCCTATGGTCATCCTTTCTGTTTAAGGAGGAAAACACGTATTTTTGTAGAGAGCGACTTTTATATGGCACATTGTTGGAATATCACCTACAGGGGACACTGCATGGTATAACAATTTGTTACTGTCTGATGTGTTTGTAACAAGCTTCTCTAAATTATAAATTTGTCTGCAATACAAAATTCTTGATAAAAGCACTTTCAGACCAAAAAGAAAGGGGCGTTAGATTTGATCAAATAGTTGGCCATAAAAAGACAGCGTCATGATTCTCATTTTTCGTTTCGTCACAATTTATGTAGAGCTGTTTAATGCATTTGACTGAAAACATATGTCACGCGAAGTAAATTCTCCATAAAACACATTGACATGCATGCAAGTAAACCCATTTTGTCTCTCTTTTTAGCAATTTGAAAGAAAAACTGTCTCCGGGAGACTGGCTAATGGATTTGAGCCATCTAGTCCAAAGGACCGATTCGTAATAAAACCGAATGAGATTCATGCAACTCTAGCCAAAGAAATATAATCATCGTTAGGCACACGTTTAGTCGTAATGATCAGTCGACGTTTATATTAATATGACTCGTGCATTTAGGCACTTAAATGGAAAGTAAAAATATATGGGAGAAAATGTCTTTACTGACTCCTTTCGTCACCTTTTGTGTACCATACTGACGTTTTCCCCAAACACTTTGCATTCGAGTGCTCAAATTGTATGAGGGAGTTGAACATAAAGGGTCACGAAACAAGGGGGCAAGAGTGACGAAGTAGATTTAGCCAACAATTTCTTTGCTTCTACCATTACGATAATTTATCACTTTGGTTCCAGTTGGATTTACGTCATTGTAATTTTTATGCGCCTTACCAAATTCAATTAAATGATACAAGAAGTATTCAAAGGTAAATCATTTGATATAAAAGAATAAAATGATTCCTTCTATAACGCACAAACATATAACGATTTGCTCCGTAAAGTTCTCTCCAAGATTACGAGTTTAGGTGTTTCACTTTGTGCATGAGACATCTCTATATAAAGGGTGACGAAATAAACGACTACCGTGACGGTGTCTTCTTGTTCTCCAACAATTTCATCAAATTGCACACAGCTATGTTTTATTGCTGAAAGTGCTTTATCAAGAATTTTGTATTGCAGGCAAATATAATTTAGAAAAGCGGGATGAAAATACATCAGACAGTTTTAACTACAGGGTGACAAAAAACGGCGGCAAGGGCACCGAAATTCATTTAGCAAACGATATGCAATATACCAAAAAGGTATTCCACATTGCCCATCAGAGCACTGACGTTTGCACGATAGACTTGTGTTTTCCATTGGAGTGCTCAAATAAAAAGAGTGACGAAACGAGGCGGGAAAGATATCACTTGTCACTTGAAGAAAATTCTGCAAGTGACTGATTCTTCATTCTTTTATCTTTTCTGTAAGTGGAAATTTAGTGTGATTCATAAGCAGAGCAAATAATCAATTTCGTCACCCTTCCGCCTTTCCATGCCACGATGTCTTCGGATGACAAATTGACAAGCATTGAAATTTCAAAACGAAGTAATATGATAATAGGGTATGAAACCACAGCATTTTCTCTTTTTAAATTGATTTCGTCGTAGTTGCCACCTTTTTTTCGTCATCAGATTATAACGTCCTATGAATTCCCATTTTCTAACCACCCCTCTAAATTGTATTTCTCTTCAATCAAGTTTTTGATTTAGGACTTTTAGGGTATATTACTTATATCGACAATAGTGACGAAATCGATTCAGTCAGCAACATGTTTGAATAAAACCGTGGATCATTCTATTACCTTCTATTGAAATGCATGCGTTTTATTTTCGCTTAATTGCGTCATTTACAGTAATGACGCAAAGAATAAAATGATTCCTTATATAAAGCATAAGCATTTAAAGACTTACTCCGTAAAGTGCCTCCCAGATACGCGTTTTAGTACGCTCAAATATCAAAATAAAGTAAAACATTTACGGAGAGGTGAATGCTTCTCCATTTTCTGTACTATGAAGATACTCGCTTAAAATCTAATGTTTGAAACACACTGGATGTATACAAAGGGTAACCAAAAAAGCTACTCAGTCTCCATTATCAATTCTTTTCAAAATGGACACGCGCTTTTGATTTGATTACTGAAGCACAGAGACAGTACACAAAAGGTAAAGAAAGAAGGCAGTAAAGACGGTTACTCCCAGAAATTTATTCTTAAATACATGAGTCAGATTGAAATAAAGGGTAACAAAAAAGGAGGCAAACGTGAAGAAATTGATTTAGCAAACAATTTGGTCTCCTAATGTATTACGATGATATCCAAAGTAATAATTTTGGATAGAGTTGCATGAATCTAATTTGGTTTTATTGCGATTTTTCTACAAGTGATTTGTTCTGTTGTGTAGATGGGTCTAATGCATTAGACAAGTCTCCGGGGATATGTCTTTTGCTTTCTGATGCTCAAGAGCGACGAAATAATCGACTTAGTCCACGATTTGCTTTGCTTATAACTCACATTCTTCTTTCATTTTCGCTAGAGATGCATCCATGTCAATGCGTTTTATGAAGAGTTTACTGCGAGTGACATGTGTCTCACTTGGTGCACTCAAATGCATGAGACAGCTCTACGTAAAGGGTGACGAAATAAAAAGACAACCATGACGATATCTTCTTCTGGCCAACTATTATGTTCAGCAATTTCATCAAATCACACATCGCTTTGTTGTACTTCTCAAAGTGCTTCATCAAGAATTTTGTTTTGTAGACAATTATAATTCAGAGAAGCGGGTTCCAAATGCATCAGACAGTTTAACTACAGGGTGACAAAAAACGGAGGCAAGAGCGACGAAATCCATTTAGTAAACGATATGCAAGTAATATTCCGAAACAATTGCACACTAGTATTATACACTGACGTTTCCTTCAAACACTTTGCGTTCGAGTGCTCAAATGTATGAGGAAGTTGAACATAAAGGGTCACGAAACAAGGCGGTAGGAGTGACGAAGTTGATTTAGCCCACAATTCACTTTGCTTGTACATTACGATGATTTATCACATTGGTCTCAGTTGGATTCATCTCATTCTGTTTTATGAAGCAAATCGTGAGCTAAATCGTTTTCGTCACCCTTGCCGCCTTTTTTCGTCTTTCTTTCTGTTTGAGAAGCAAAACACGTATTTTTGTAGAGAACGACTTTTATATGGCACATTTGTTGGGCAATCACGTACAGGCGACACTGGTATAACAATTTGTTCAATTACCTATGCTGACTCCATTTCGTCATCGTCGCCTTTTTTCGTCACCCTTTCTTCAATTCTTCATAGAGAACACTGAGATGAATGTAACTGTAACCAAAATGGTATATCGATGTGTTGTATAAGCAAAGCAAATCGTGCGCTAAGTCGATTTCGTCACCATTGCCACCTTTTTTTCGTCATCCTTTCTGTTTGAGGAGAAAAACACATTTTTGTAGAGGACGACTTTTATATGGCTTATTGTTGGAAATCACCTACATTGGACACTGGTATAACAATTTGTTGTATTACCTAGGCTGCCTCCAATTCGTCATCTTGTCGCCTTTATTCGTCACCCTTTATGTAAAACTCTCTAAATGCATTGGAGCTTCTAGTCCAAAGCACATGTCATTTGAAGAAAGTTCTTCATAGACAACACTGAGATGTATGTAACTGTAACTAAAATTTTATATCAATGTGTTGCATACGCAAAGCAAATCGTCTATGCAAGTCTAACATGTTGTTTACCTAAGCTGACTTCATTTCGTCTTCTTTGTCGCCTTTTTTTTTTTGTCACCCTTTATTTACAACTCTTTCATTCATTGGAGCTTCTAGTCCACAGCATGTCACTTGAAGACAGTTTTTGATAAAGAAAACTGAAATTCATGTAACTGCAACCAAAATGGTATATCAATGGTATATCAAATCGTGAACTAAATCGATTTCTTGACAGAGCCTAATTTTTCCGTCATCATTTCTGTTTGAAAAGCAGAACACATTTTTTTTTTTTCTTGCGAAATGCGTTTATATGACACATTGATGGGTGTTCACCTACAGAGGAAACTGGTATAAAAATTTGTTGTAGGCTGAATAGGCTGAATCCATTTTCGTCATCGTTGGCGCTTTTTTTCGTCATCGTTTCTGTTTGAAAAGCAAAACTCGCTTTTCTTTACAGAACGTCTTTGATATCGCCCATCTGCAGACATGCAACTACAGGGCAAATTGACTCTATTTCGTCATCGTTGTGTTAAGCAATTTCATCAAAGCGCCCACCGCTTTCTTTTACTTCTCAAAGTGCTTTATAAAGAATTTTGTATTGGAGACAAATATAACTCACAGAAGCAGTATAACAAATACATCAGACATTTTAACTATAGGTTGACGATAAACGGCGGCAAGGGCCACGAAATCCATTTAGCACGATATATGCAAGTAATATAGCGAAACGTTGTACCAAATCACATAGTAGTATTATATACTGCTTCCCCCAAACACTTTGCATTCGAGTGGTCAAATGTATGAGCGAGTTCAACATAGAGTGTCACGAAACAAGGCGGCAAGAGTGACGAAGTAGATATTACGACGATTTATCAGTTTGGTTCCAGTTTGATTCATCTCGTTCTGTTTTTGTTTTTCTCAATTCTCTTCAAGTGACTTCTGGTCTCAAACAAGAAAGTTGTTTATCGCTAACATTGAGAAGCAAAACTTTATTTGGTAAAGTGATGCGCAATTGATGTAATATCTACGCAGTTTTATTGGGGAAATAGATTTCTTCGAACTGTTTCGCTTTTTAGTTTTTCACTCTCATTTTACGGAAGGTTGATGTATTTGAGCCCTCTATTTCAAATCACTTGTTACTTGAAGGAAGTTCTTTATAAGAGAAACTCCCAAGTGTAACAAAATTGCCATAGATACGTGATGTAGAAACGAATCAAATTGTGACCTAAATCGATTTTGTCACCCTTGTCCCCTTTTCATATCACGATATCTTTTTTAGGAGAGAACTTAATTCGGATGACAGATTGGCAAGCATTGCAACTTCAAAAATAAGTATGACGATATGGTAGATTACCACAGCATTTTCTTTTTAGTTAAAGAGATTTCGTCCTAATTTTAACCCACTTCTCTAAATTCTATTTCCCTCCAATACACAAAGTTTTTGATAAAGGATTCTGAGAGTATATAACGATTTTGTATATTACTTATACCGACAATAGTGACAAAATCGATTCAGCCAGTAACATGTTTGAATAGAAAATTAGATCATCGTACTACTTTTCTTCGAAATGCATCCTGCTTATTGTGCAAATACATCATTGACTGAAAAGGAATTTGATGCTTTTTACCAAATATAATAAATCATATACTTCACGAACTTTTCAGAGCTTGATTACAATTCGTTTGATTTTCCTTAACTGCGTCATTGACAACAATGACGCAAAGAATTACATGAAATCCTTCAATATGGCACAAGCATCGAAAGATTAGAAGAGTGAAATGCTCTACCAATAACGAGTTTTCACATTTATCATTTACTTGTGTGTAAAGGGTGACGAAAAAATACAACGAAGCCGAAATCGATTTAACCACCAGTACCCTCGAATATCGTTTTAATGCTTTACTACGAGGTGAATACTTCTCAATGTGATATACTAAGAAGTTTTCCTCAAAAGACACGCGCTTTGAATTGAATGCTTATTAAGAAAATTGCGTGTATACATCGGGTGACCGAAAAACCTTCTCAGTCTGCTTTATCAAGTTTTTTCTTTTTTGTCAAAATTGACACACGATTTTGATTTGATTCCTGAAACAGTACACAAAAGGTGACGAAATAAGGTAGTAAAGGTGTTTTCTCCCAGATAAAAAATTGGATACATGAGTCAGAACAATATAAAGGTGACGGAAAAAATCCGGTAAACGTTTCAAAATGGATTTAAACCACAATTTGGTTTGCTTTTGTGCATAACGACGATATATCACTTTGGATATAGTTGCACGAATCTCGTTCCGTTTTTATTACGAATTTGTCCTTTGGACTAGATAGCTCAAATCCATTAGCCAGTCTCCAGGAGACATTTTTTTTTTTTTTTGCTTTTAAATGCTCAAGAGTGACGAAATTGACTCATTTGCATGCATGTCAATGATGTTTTATTTGGTACTCAACATATAACATTCTTGAAGTAATCACAGCTGAGAGATACATGACAAAGAATAAATTTTCTTCAGCTTCTTAATGATACATGCACATTTTTCTCTTGAGGTATGTTGTCTGTGTGGGTTTATAATGGAAAGGAATGTTAAAAGCTGACATAACCGGAAGGTTGTTAACGAGATGTCGAGTGGTAAGCGCATATACACAATCTAAAATTATTGAAATCTAGGCCTATGGTCATCCTTTCTGTTTAAGGAGGAAAACACGTATTTTTGTAGAGAGCGACTTTTATATGGCACATTGTTGGAATATCACCTACAGGGGACACTGCATGGTATAACAATTTGTTACTGTCTGATGTGTTTGTAACAAGCTTCTCTAAATTATAAATTTGTCTGCAATACAAAATTCTTGATAAAAGCACTTTCAGACCAAAAAGAAAGGGGCGTTAGATTTGATCAAATAGTTGGCCATAAAAAGACAGCGTCATGATTCTCATTTTTCGTTTCGTCACAATTTATGTAGAGCTGTTTAATGCATTTGACTGAAAACATATGTCACGCGAAGTAAATTCTCCATAAAACACATTGACATGCATGCAAGTAAACCCATTTTGTCTCTCTTTTTAGCAATTTGAAAGAAAAACTGTCTCCGGGAGACTGGCTAATGGATTTGAGCCATCTAGTCCAAAGGACCGATTCGTAATAAAACCGAATGAGATTCATGCAACTCTAGCCAAAGAAATATAATCATCGTTAGGCACACGTTTAGTCGTAATGATCAGTCGACGTTTATATTAATATGACTCGTGCATTTAGGCACTTAAATGAAAAGTAAAAATATATGGGAGAAAATGTCTTTACTGACTCCTTTCGTCACCTTTTGTGTACCATACTGACGTTTTCCCCAAACACTTTGCATTCGAGTGCTCAAATTGTATGAGGGAGTTGAACATAAAGGGTCACGAAACAAGGGGGCAAGAGTGACGAAGTAGATTTAGCCAACAATTTCCTTTGCTTCTACCATTACGATAATTTATCACTTTGGTTCCAGTTGGATTTACGTCATTGTAATTTTTATGCGCCTTACCAAATTCAATTAAATGATACAAGAAGTATTCAAAGGTAAATCATTTGATATAAAAGAATAAAATGATTCCTTCTATAACGCACAAACATATAACGATTTGCTCCGTAAAGTTCTCTCCAAGATTACGAGTTTACGTGTTTCACTTTGTGCATGAGACATCTCTATATAAAGGGTGACGAAATAAACAAACGACTACCGTGACGGTGTCTTCTTGTTCTCCAACAATTTCATCAAATTGCACACAGCTATGTTTTATTGCTGAAAGTGCTTTATCAAGAATTTTGTATTGCAGGCAAATATAATTTAGAAAAGCGGGATGAAAATACATCAGACAGTTTTAACTACAGGGTGACAAAAAACGGCGGCAAGGGCACCGAAATTCATTTAGCAAACGATATGCAATATACCAAAAAGGTATTCCACATTGCCCATCAGAGCACTGACGTTTGCACGATAGACTTGTGTTTTCCATTGGAGTGCTCAAATAAAAAGAGTGACGAAACGAGGCGGGAAAGATATCACTTGTCACTTGAAGAAAATTCTGCAAGTGACTGATTCTTCATTCTTTTATCTTTTCTGTAAGTGGAAATTTAGTGTGATTCATAAGCAGAGCAAATAATCAATTTCGTCACCCTTCCGCCTTTCCATGCCACGATGTCTTCGGATGACAAATTGACAAGCATTGAAATTTCAAAACGAAGTAATATGATAATAGGGTATGAAACCACAGCATTTTCTCTTTTTAAATTGATTTCGTCGTAGTTGCCACCTTTTTTTCGTCATCAGATTATAACGTCCTATGAATTCCCATTTTCTAACCACCCCTCTAAATTGTATTTCTCTTCAATCAAGTTTTTGATTTAGGACTTTTAGGGTATATTACTTATATCGACAATAGTGACGAAATCGATTCAGTCAGCAACATGTTTGAATAAAACCGTGGATCATTCTATTACCTTCTATTGAAATGCATGCGTTTTATTTTCGCTTAATTGCGTCATTTACAGTAATGACGCAAAGAATAAAATGATTCCTTATATAAAGCATAAGCATTTAAAGACTTACTCCGTAAAGTGCTCTCCCAGATACGCGTTTTAGTACGCTCAAATATCAAAATAAAGTAAAACATTTACGGAGAGGTGAATGCTTCTCCATTTTCTGTACTATGAAGATACTCGCTTAAAATCTAATGTTTGAAACACACTGGATGTATACAAAGGGTAACCAAAAAAGCTACTCAGTCTCCATTATCAATTCTTTTCAAAATGGACACGCGCTTTTGATTTGATTACTGAAGCACAGAGACAGTACACAAAAGGTAAAGAAAGAAGGCAGTAAAGACGGTTACTCCCAGAAATTTATTCTTAAATACATGAGTCAGATTGAAATAAAGGGTAACAAAAAAGGAGGCAAACGTGAAGAAATTGATTTAGCAAACAATTTGGTCTCCTAATGTATTACGATGATATCCAAAGTAATAATTTTGGATAGAGTTGCATGAATCTAATTTGGTTTTATTGCGATTTTTCTACAAGTGATTTGTTCTGTTGTGTAGATGGGTCTAATGCATTAGACAAGTCTCCGGGGATATGTCTTTTGCTTTCTGATGCTCAAGAGCGACGAAATAATCGACTTAGTCCACGATTTGCTTTGCTTATAACTCACATTCTTCTTTCATTTTCGCTAGAGATGCATCCATGTCAATGCGTTTTATGAAGAGTTTACTGCGAGTGACATGTGTCTCACTTGGTGCACTCAAATGCATGAGACAGCTCTACGTAAAGGGTGACGAAATAAAAAGACAACCATGACGATATCTTCTTCTGGCCAACTATTATGTTCAGCAATTTCATCAAATCACACATCGCTTTGTTGTACTTCTCAAAGTGCTTCATCAAGAATTTTGTTTTGTAGACAATTATAATTCAGAGAAGCGGGTTCCAAATGCATCAGACAGTTTAACTACAGGGTGACAAAAAACGGAGGCAAGAGCGACGAAATCCATTTAGTAAACGATATGCAAGTAATATTCCGAAACAATTGCACACTAGTATTATACACTGACGTTTCCTTCAAACACTTTGCGTTCGAGTGCTCAAATGTATGAGGAAGTTGAACATAAAGGGTCACGAAACAAGGCGGTAGGAGTGACGAAGTTGATTTAGCCCACAATTCACTTTGCTTGTACATTACGATGATTTATCACATTGGTCTCAGTTGGATTCATCTCATTCTGTTTTATGAAGCAAATCGTGAGCTAAATCGTTTTCGTCACCCTTGCCGCCTTTTTTCGTCTTTCTTTCTGTTTGAGAAGCAAAACACGTATTTTTGTAGAGAACGACTTTTATATGGCACATTTGTTGGGCAATCACGTACAGGCGACACTGGTATAACAATTTGTTGAATTACCTATGCTGACTCCATTTCGTCATCGTCGCCTTTTTTCTCACCCTTTCTTCAATTCTTCATAGAGAACACTGAGATGAATGTAACTGTAACCAAAATGGTATATCGATGTGTTGTATAAGCAAAGCAAATCGTGCGCTAAGTCGATTTCGTCACCATTGCCACCTTTTTTTCGTCATCCTTTCTGTTTGAGGAGAAAAACACATTTTTGTAGAGGACGACTTTTATATGGCTTATTGTTGGAAATCACCTACATTGGACACTGGTATAACAATTTGTTGTATTACCTAGGCTGCCTCCAATTCGTCATCTTGTCGCCTTTATTCGTCACCCTTTATGTAAAACTCTCTAAATGCATTGGAGCTTCTAGTCCAAAGCACATGTCATTTGAAGAAAGTTCTTCATAGACAACACTGAGATGTATGTAACTGTAACTAAAATTTTATATCAATGTGTTGCATACGCAAAGCAAATCGTCTATGCAAGTCTAACATGTTGTTTACCTAAGCTGACTTCATTTCGTCTTCTTTGTCGCCTTTTTTTTTGTCACCCTTTATTTACAACTCTTTCATTCATTGGAGCTTCTAGTCCACAGCATGTCACTTGAAGACAGTTTTTGATAAAGAAAACTGAAATTCATGTAACTGCAACCAAAATGGTATATCAATGTGTTGTATAAGCAAAGCAAATCGTGAACTAAATCGATTTCTTGACAGAGCCTAATTTTTCCGTCATCATTTCTGTTTGAAAAGCAGAACACATTTTTTTTTTTTTTTTTGCGAAATGCGTTTATATGACACATTGATGGGTGTTCACCTACAGAGGAAACTGGTATAAAAATTTGTTGTAGGCTGAATAGGCTGAATCCATTTTCGTCATCGTTGGCGCTTTTTTTCGTCATCGTTTCTGTTTGAAAAGCAAAACTCGCTTTTCTTTACAGAACGTCTTTGATATCGCCCATCTGCAGACATGCAACTACAGGGCAAATTGACTCTATTTCGTCATCGTTGTGTTAAGCAATTTCATCAAAGCGCCCACCGCTTTCTTTTACTTCTCAAAGTGCTTTATAAAGAATTTTGTATTGGAGACAAATATAACTCACAGAAGCAGTATAACAAATACATCAGACATTTTAACTATAGGTTGACGATAAACGGCGGCAAGGGCCACGAAATCCATTTAGCACGATATATGCAAGTAATATAGCGAAACGTTGTACCAAATCACATAGTAGTATTATATACTGCTTCCCCCAAACACTTTGCATTCGAGTGGTCAAATGTATGAGCGAGTTCAACATAGAGTGTCACGAAACAAGGCGGCAAGAGTGACGAAGTAGATATTACGACGATTTATCAGTTTGGTTCCAGTTTGATTCATCTCGTTCTGTTTTTGTTTTTCTCAATTCTCTTCAAGTGACTTCTGGTCTCAAACAAGAAAGTTGTTTATCGCTAACATTGAGAAGCAAAACTTTATTTGGTAAAGTGATGCGCAATTGATGTAATATCTACGCAGTTTTATTGGGGAAATAGATTTCTTCGAACTGTTTCGCTTTTTAGTTTTTCACTCTCATTTTACGGAAGGTTGATGTATTTGAGCCCTCTATTTCAAATCACTTGTTACTTGAAGGAAGTTCTTTATAAGAGAAACTCCCAAGTGTAACAAAATTGCCATAGATACGTGATGTAGAAACGAATCAAATTGTGACCTAAATCGATTTTGTCACCCTTGTCCCCTTTTCATATCACGATATCTTTTTTAGAAGAGAACTTAATTCGGATGACAGATTGGCAAGCATTGCAACTTCAAAAATAAGTATGACGATATGGTAGATTACCACAGCATTTTCTTTTTAGTTAAAGAGATTTCGTCCTAATTTTAACCCACTTCTCTAAATTCTATTTCCCTCCAATACACAAAGTTTTTGATAAAGGATTCTGAGAGTATATAACGATTTTGTATATTACTTATACCGACAATAGTGACAAAATCGATTCAGCCAGTAACATGTTTGAATAGAAAATTAGATCATCGTACTACTTTTCTTCGAAATGCATCCTGCTTATTGTGCAAATACATCATTGACTGAAAAGGAATTTGATGCTTTTTACCAAATATAATAAATCATATACTTCACGAACTTTTCAGAGCTTGATTACAATTCGTTTGATTTTCCTTAACTGCGTCATTGACAACAATGACGCAAAGAATTACATGAAATCCTTCAATATGGCACAAGCATCGAAAGATTAGAAGAGTGAAATGCTCTACCAATAACGAGTTTTCACATTTATCATTTACTTGTGTGTAAAGGGTGACGAAAAAATACAACGATGCCGAAATCGATTTAACCACCAGTACCCTCGAATATCGTTTTAATGCTTTACTACGAGGTGAATACTTCTCAATGTGATATACTAAGAAGTTTTCCTCAAAAGACACGCGCTTTGAATTGAATGCTTATTAAGAAAATTGCGTGTATACATCGGGTGACCGAAAAACCTTCTCAGTCTGCTTTATCAAGTTTTTTCTTTTTTGTCAAAATTGACACACGATTTTGATTTGATTCCTGAAACAGTACACAAAAGGTGACGAAATAAGGTAGTAAAGGTGTTTTCTCCCAGATAAAAAATTGGATACATGAGTCAGAACAATATAAAGGTGCCGGAAAAAATCCGGTAAACGTTTCAAAATGGATTTAAACCACAATTTGGTTTGCTTTTGTGCATAACGACGATATATCACTTTGGATATAGTTGCACGAATCTCGTTCCGTTTTTATTACGAATTTGTCCTTTGGACTAGATAGCTCAAATCCATTAGCCAGTCTCCAGGAGACATTTTTTTTTTTTTTTGCTTTTAAATGCTCAAGAGTGACGAAATTGACTCATTTGCATGCATGTCAATGATGTTTTATTTGGTACTCAACATATAACATTCTTGAAGTAATCACAGCTGAGAGATACATGACAAAGAATAAATTTTCTTCAGCTTCTTAATGATACATGCACATTTTTCTCTTGAGGTATGTTGTCTGTGTGGGTTTATAATGGAAAGGAATGTTAAAAGCTGACATAACCGGAAGGTTGTTAACGAGATGTCGAGTGGTAAGCGCATATACACAATCTAAAATTATTGAAATCTAGGCCTATGGTCATCCTTTCTGTTTAAGGAGGAAAACACGTATTTTTGTAGAGAGCGACTTTTATATGGCACATTGTTGGAATATCACCTACAGGGGACACTGCATGGTATAACAATTTGTTACTGTCTGATGTGTTTGTAACAAGCTTCTCTAAATTATAAATTTGTCTGCAATACAAAATTCTTGATAAAAGCACTTTCAGACCAAAAAGAAAGGGGCGTTAGATTTGATCAAATAGTTGGCCATAAAAAGACAGCGTCATGATTCTCATTTTTCGTTTCGTCACAATTTATGTAGAGCTGTTTAATGCATTTGACTGAAAACATATGTCACGCGAAGTAAATTCTCCATAAAACACATTGACATGCATGCAAGTAAACCCATTTTGTCTCTCTTTTTAGCAATTTGAAAGAAAAACTGTCTCCGGGAGACTGGCTAATGGATTTGAGCCATCTAGTCCAAAGGACCGATTCGTAATAAAACCGAATGAGATTCATGCAACTCTAGCCAAAGAAATATAATCATCGTTAGGCACACGTTTAGTCGTAATGATCAGTCGACGTTTATATTAATATGACTCGTGCATTTAGGCACTTAAATGGAAAGTAAAAATATATGGGAGAAAATGTCTTTACTGACTCCTTTCGTCACCTTTTGTGTACCATACTGACGTTTTCCCCAAACACTTTGCATTCGAGTGCTCAAATTGTATGAGGGAGTTGAACATAAAGGGTCACGAAACAAGGGGGCAAGAGTGACGAAGTAGATTTAGCCAACAATTTCTTTGCTTCTACCATTACGATAATTTATCACTTTGGTTCCAGTTGGATTTACGTCATTGTAATTTTTATGCGCCTTACCAAATTCAATTAAATGATACAAGAAGTATTCAAAGGTAAATCATTTGATATAAAAGAATAAAATGATTCCTTCTATAACGCACAAACATATAACGATTTGCTCCGTAAAGTTCTCTCCAAGATTACGAGTTTAGGTGTTTCACTTTGTGCATGAGACATCTCTATATAAAGGGTGACGAAATAAACGACTACCGTGACGGTGTCTTCTTGTTCTCCAACAATTTCATCAAATTGCACACAGCTATGTTTTATTGCTGAAAGTGCTTTATCAAGAATTTTGTATTGCAGGCAAATATAATTTAGAAAAGCGGGATGAAAATACATCAGACATTTTTAACTACAGGGTGACAAAAAACGGCGGCAAGGGCACCGAAATTCATTTAGCAAACGATATGCAATATACCAAAAAGGTATTCCACATTGCCCATCAGAGCACTGACGTTTGCACGATAGACTTGTGTTTTCCATTGGAGTGCTCAAATAAAAAGAGTGACGAAACGAGGCGGGAAAGATATCACTTGTCACTTGAAGAAAATTCTGCAAGTGACTGATTCTTCATTCTTTTATCTTTTCTGTAAGTGGAAATTTAGTGTGATTCATAAGCAGAGCAAATAATCAATTTCGTCACCCTTCCGCCTTTCCATGCCACGATGTCTTCGGATGACAAATTGACAAGCATTGAAATTTCAAAACGAAGTAATATGATAATAGGGTATGAAACCACAGCATTTTCTCTTTTTAAATTGATTTCGTCGTAGTTGCCACCTTTTTTTCGTCATCAGATTATAACGTCCTATGAATTCCCATTTTCTAACCACCCCTCTAAATTGTATTTCTCTTCAATCAAGTTTTTGATTTAGGACTTTTAGGGTATATTACTTATATCGACAATAGTGACGAAATCGATTCAGTCAGCAACATGTTTGAATAAAACCGTGGATCATTCTATTACCTTCTATTGAAATGCATGCGTTTTATTTTCGCTTAATTGCGTCATTTACAGTAATGACGCAAAGAATAAAATGATTCCTTATATAAAGCATAAGCATTTAAAGACTTACTCCGTAAAGTGCTCTCCCAGATACGCGTTTTAGTACGCTCAAATATCAAAATAAAGTAAAACATTTACGGAGAGGTGAATGCTTCTCCATTTTCTGTACTATGAAGATACTCGCTTAAAATCTAATGTTTGAAACACACTGGATGTATACAAAGGGTAACCAAAAAAGCTACTCAGTCTCCATTATCAATTCTTTTCAAAATGGACACGCGCTTTTGATTTGATTACTGAAGCACAGAGACAGTACACAAAAGGTAAAGAAAGAAGGCAGTAAAGACGGTTACTCCCAGAAATTTATTCTTAAATACATGAGTCAGATTGAAATAAAGGGTAACAAAAAAGGAGGCAAACGTGAAGAAATTGATTTAGCAAACAATTTGGTCTCCTAATGTATTACGATGATATCCAAAGTAATAATTTTGGATAGAGTTGCATGAATCTAATTTGGTTTTATTGCGATTTTTCTACAAGTGATTTGTTCTGTTGTGTAGATGGGTCTAATGCATTAGACAAGTCTCCGGGGATATGTCTTTTGCTTTCTGATGCTCAAGAGCGACGAAATAATCGACTTAGTCCACGATTTGCTTTGCTTATAACTCACATTCTTCTTTCATTTTCGCTAGAGATGCATCCATGTCAATGCGTTTTATGAAGAGTTTACTGCGAGTGACATGTGTCTCACTTGGTGCACTCAAATGCATGAGACAGCTCTACGTAAAGGGTGACGAAATAAAAAGACAACCATGACGATATCTTCTTCTGGCCAACTATTATGTTCAGCAATTTCATCAAATCACACATCGCTTTGTTGTACTTCTCAAAGTGCTTCATCAAGAATTTTGTTTTGTAGACAATTATAATTCAGAGAAGCGGGTTCCAAATGCATCAGACAGTTTAACTACAGGGTGACAAAAAACGGAGGCAAGAGCGACGAAATCCATTTAGTAAACGATATGCAAGTAATATTCCGAAACAATTGCACACTAGTATTATACACTGACGTTTCCTTCAAACACTTTGCGTTCGAGTGCTCAAATGTATGAGGAAGTTGAACATAAAGGGTCACGAAACAAGGCGGTAGGAGTGACGAAGTTGATTTAGCCCACAATTCACTTTGCTTGTACATTACGATGATTTATCACATTGGTCTCAGTTGGATTCATCTCATTCTGTTTTATGAAGCAAATCGTGAGCTAAATCGTTTTCGTCACCCTTGCCGCCTTTTTTCGTCTTTCTTTCTGTTTGAGAAGCAAAACACGTATTTTTGTAGAGAACGACTTTTATATGGCACATTTGTTGGGCAATCACGTACAGGCGACACTGGTATAACAATTTGTTCAATTACCTATGCTGACTCCATTTCGTCATCGTCGCCTTTTTTCGTCACCCTTTCTTCAATTCTTCATAGAGAACACTGAGATGAATGTAACTGTAACCAAAATGGTATATCGATGTGTTGTATAAGCAAAGCAAATCGTGCGCTAAGTCGATTTCGTCACCATTGCCACCTTTTTTTCGTCATCCTTTCTGTTTGAGGAGAAAAACACATTTTTGTAGAGGACGACTTTTATATGGCTTATTGTTGGAAATCACCTACATTGGACACTGGTATAACAATTTGTTGTATTACCTAGGCTGCCTCCAATTCGTCATCTTGTCGCCTTTATTCGTCACCCTTTATGTAAAACTCTCTAAATGCATGGAGCTTCTAGTCCAAAGCACATGTCATTTGAAGAAAGTTCTTCATAGACAACACTGAGATGTATGTAACTGTAACTAAAATTTTATATCAATGTGTTGCATACGCAAAGCAAATCGTCTATGCAAGTCTAACATGTTGTTTACCTAAGCTGACTTCATTTCGTCTTCTTTGTCGCCTTTTTTTTTTTGTCACCCTTTATTTACAACTCTTTCATTCATTGGAGCTTCTAGTCCACAGCATGTCACTTGAAGACAGTTTTTGATAAAGAAAACTGAAATTCATGTAACTGCAACCAAAATGGTATATCAATGGTATATCAAATCGTGAACTAAATCGATTTCTTGACAGAGCCTAATTTTTCCGTCATCATTTCTGTTTGAAAAGCAGAACACATTTTTTTTTTTTCTTGCGAAATGCGTTTATATGACACATTGATGGGTGTTCACCTACAGAGGAAACTGGTATAAAAATTTGTTGTAGGCTGAATAGGCTGAATCCATTTTCGTCATCGTTGGCGCTTTTTTTCGTCATCGTTTCTGTTTGAAAAGCAAAACTCGCTTTTCTTTACAGAACGTCTTTGATATCGCCCATCTGCAGACATGCAACTACAGGGCAAATTGACTCTATTTCGTCATCGTTGTGTTAAGCAATTTCATCAAAGCGCCCACCGCTTTCTTTTACTTCTCAAAGTGCTTTATAAAGAATTTTGTATTGGAGACAAATATAACTCACAGAAGCAGTATAACAAATACATCAGACATTTTAACTATAGGTTGACGATAAACGGCGGCAAGGGCCACGAAATCCATTTAGCACGATATATGCAAGTAATATAGCGAAACGTTGTACCAAATCACATAGTAGTATTATATACTGCTTCCCCCAAACACTTTGCATTCGAGTGGTCAAATGTATGAGCGAGTTCAACATAGAGTGTCACGAAACAAGGCGGCAAGAGTGACGAAGTAGATATTACGACGATTTATCAGTTTGGTTCCAGTTTGATTCATCTCGTTCTGTTTTTGTTTTTCTCAATTCTCTTCAAGTGACTTCTGGTCTCAAACAAGAAAGTTGTTTATCGCTAACATTGAGAAGCAAAACTTTATTTGGTAAAGTGATGCGCAATTGATGTAATATCTACGCAGTTTTATTGGGGAAATAGATTTCTTCGAACTGTTTCGCTTTTTAGTTTTTCACTCTCATTTTACGGAAGGTTGATGTATTTGAGCCCTCTATTTCAAATCACTTGTTACTTGAAGGAAGTTCTTTATAAGAGAAACTCCCAAGTGTAACAAAATTGCCATAGATACGTGATGTAGAAACGAATCAAATTGTGACCTAAATCGATTTTGTCACCCTTGTCCCCTTTTCATATCACGATATCTTTTTTAGAAGAGAACTTAATTCGTATGACAGATTGGCAAGCATTGCAACTTCAAAAATAAGTATGACGATATGGTAGATTACCACAGCATTTTCTTTTTAGTTAAAGAGATTTCGTCCTAATTTTAACCCACTTCTCTAAATTCTATTTCCCTCCAATACACAAAGTTTTTGATAAAGGATTCTGAGAGTATATAACGATTTTGTATATTACTTATACCGACAATAGTGACAAAATCGATTCAGCCAGTAACATGTTTGAATAGAAAATTAGATCATCGTACTACTTTTCTTCGAAATGCATCCTGCTTATTGTGCAAATACATCATTGACTGAAAAGGAATTTGATGCTTTTTACCAAATATAATAAATCATATACTTCACGAACTTTTCAGAGCTTGATTACAATTCGTTTGATTTTCCTTAACTGCGTCATTGACAACAATGACGCAAAGAATTACATGAAATCCTTCAATATGGCACAAGCATCGAAAGATTAGAAGAGTGAAATGCTCTACCAATAACGAGTTTTCACATTTATCATTTACTTGTGTGTAAAGGGTGACGAAAAAATACAACGATGCCGAAATCGATTTAACCACCAGTACCCTCGAATATCGTTTTAATGCTTTACTACGAGGTGAATACTTCTCAATGTGATATACTAAGAAGTTTTCCTCAAAAGACACGCGCTTTGAATTGAATGCTTATTAAGAAAATTGCGTGTATACATCGGGTGACCGAAAAACCTTCTCAGTCTGCTTTATCAAGTTTTTTCTTTTTTGTCAAAATTGACACACGATTTTGATTTGATTCCTGAAACAGTACACAAAAGGTGACGAAATAAGGTAGTAAAGGTGTTTTCTCCCAGATAAAAAATTGGATACATGAGTCAGAACAATATAAAGGTGCCGGAAAAAATCCGGTAAACGTTTCAAAATGGATTTAAACCACAATTTGGTTTGCTTTTGTGCATAACGACGATATATCACTTTGGATATAGTTGCACGAATCTCGTTCCGTTTTTATTACGAATTTGTCCTTTGGACTAGATAGCTCAAATCCATTAGCCAGTCTCCAGGAGACATTTTTTTTTTTTTTTGCTTTTAAATGCTCAAGAGTGACGAAATTGACTCATTTGCATGCATGTCAATGATGTTTTATTTGGTACTCAACATATAACATTCTTGAAGTAATCACAGCTGAGAGATACATGACAAAGAATAAATTTTCTTCAGCTTCTTAATGATACATGCACATTTTTCTCTTGAGGTATGTTGTCTGTGTGGGTTTATAATGGAAAGGAATGTTAAAAGCTGACATAACCGGAAGGTTGTTAACGAGATGTCGAGTGGTAAGCGCATATACACAATCTAAAATTATTGAAATCTAGGCCTATGGTCATCCTTTCTGTTTAAGGAGGAAAACACGTATTTTTGTAGAGAGCGACTTTTATATGGCACATTGTTGGAATATCACCTACAGGGGACACTGCATGGTATAACAATTTGTTACTGTCTGATGTGTTTGTAACAAGCTTCTCTAAATTATAAATTTGTCTGCAATACAAAATTCTTGATAAAAGCACTTTCAGACCAAAAAGAAAGGGGCGTTAGATTTGATCAAATAGTTGGCCATAAAAAGACAGCGTCATGATTCTCATTTTTCGTTTCGTCACAATTTATGTAGAGCTGTTTAATGCATTTGACTGAAAACATATGTCACGCGAAGTAAATTCTCCATAAAACACATTGACATGCATGCAAGTAAACCCATTTTGTCTCTCTTTTTAGCAATTTGAAAGAAAAACTGTCTCCGGGAGACTGGCTAATGGATTTGAGCCATCTAGTCCAAAGGACCGATTCGTAATAAAACCGAATGAGATTCATGCAACTCTAGCCAAAGAAATATAATCATCGTTAGGCACACGTTTAGTCGTAATGATCAGTCGACGTTTATATTAATATGACTCGTGCATTTAGGCACTTAAATGAAAAGTAAAAATATATGGGAGAAAATGTCTTTACTGACTCCTTTCGTCACCTTTTGTGTACCATACTGACGTTTTCCCCAAACACTTTGCATTCGAGTGCTCAAATTGTATGAGGGAGTTGAACATAAAGGGTCACGAAACAAGGGGGCAAGAGTGACGAAGTAGATTTAGCCAACAATTTCCTTTGCTTCTACCATTACGATAATTTATCACTTTGGTTCCAGTTGGATTTACGTCATTGTAATTTTTATGCGCCTTACCAAATTCAATTAAATGATACAAGAAGTATTCAAAGGTAAATCATTTGATATAAAAGAATAAAATGATTCCTTCTATAACGCACAAACATATAACGATTTGCTCCGTAAAGTTCTCTCCAAGATTACGAGTTTACGTGTTTCACTTTGTGCATGAGACATCTCTATATAAAGGGTGACGAAATAAACAAACGACTACCGTGACGGTGTCTTCTTGTTCTCCAACAATTTCATCAAATTGCACACAGCTATGTTTTATTGCTGAAAGTGCTTTATCAAGAATTTTGTATTGCAGGCAAATATAATTTAGAAAAGCGGGATGAAAATACATCAGACAGTTTTAACTACAGGGTGACAAAAAACGGCGGCAAGGGCACCGAAATTCATTTAGCAAACGATATGCAATATACCAAAAAGGTATTCCACATTGCCCATCAGAGCACTGACGTTTGCACGATAGACTTGTGTTTTCCATTGGAGTGCTCAAATAAAAAGAGTGACGAAACGAGGCGGGAAAGAAATCACTTGTCACTTGAAGAAAATTCTGCAAGTGACTGATTCTTCATTCTTTTATCTTTTCTGTAAGTGGAAATTTAGTGTGATTCATAAGCAGAGCAAATAATCAATTTCGTCACCCTTCCGCCTTTCCATGCCACGATGTCTTCGGATGACAAATTGACAAGCATTGAAATTTCAAAACGAAGTAATATGATAATAGGGTATGAAACCACAGCATTTTCTCTTTTTATATTGATTTCGTCGCAGTTGCCACCTTTTTTTCGTCATCAGATTATAACGTCCTATGAATTCCCATTTTCTAACCACCCCTCTAAATTGTATTTCTCTTCAATCAAGTTTTTGATTTAGGACTTTTAGGGTATATTACTTATATCGACAATAGTGACGAAATCGATTCAGTCAGCAACATGTTTGAATAAAACCGTGGATCATTCTATTACCTTCTATTGAAATGCATGCGTTTTATTTTCGCTTAATTGCGTCATTTACAGTAATGACGCAAAGAATAAAATGATTCCTTATATAAAGCATAAGCATTTAAAGACTTACTCCGTAAAGTGCTCTCCCAGATACGCGTTTTAGTACGCTCAAATATCAAAATAAAGTAAAACATTTACGGAGAGGTGAATGCTTCTCCATTTTCTGTACTATGAAGATACTCGCTTGAAATCTAATGTTTGAAACACACTGGATGTATACAAAGGGTGACCAAAAAAGCTACTCAGTCTCCATTATCAATTCTTTTCAAAATGGACACGCGCTTTTGATTTGATTACTGAAGCACAGAGACAGTACACAAAAGGTAAAGAAAGAAGGCAGTAAAGACGGTTACTCCCAGAAATTTATTCTTAAATACATGAGTCAGATTGAAATAAAGGGTAACAAAAAAGGAGGCAAACGTGAAGAAATTGATTTAGCAAACAATTTGGTCTCCTAATGTATTACGATGATATCCAAAGTAATAATTTTGGATAGAGTTGCATGAATCTAATTTGGTTTTATTGCGATTTTTCTACAAGTGATTTGTTCTGTTGTGTAGATGGGTCTAATGCATTAGACAAGTCTCCGGGGATATGTCTTTTGCTTTCTGATGCTCAAGAGCGACGAAATAATCGACTTAGTCCACGATTTGCTTTGCTTATAACTCACATTCTTCTTTCATTTTCGCTAGAGATGCATCCATGTCAATGCGTTTTATGAAGAGTTTACTGCGAGTGACATGTGTCTCACTTGGTGCACTCAAATGCATGAGACAGCTCTACGTAAAGGGTGACGAAATAAAAAGACAACCATGACGATATCTTCTTCTGGCCAACTATTATGTTCAGCAATTTCATCAAATCACACATCGCTTTGTTGTACTTCTCAAAGTGCTTCATCAAGAATTTTGTTTTGTAGACAATTATAATTCAGAGAAGCGGGTTCCAAATGCATCAGACAGTTTAACTACAGGGTGACAAAAAACGGAGGCAAGAGCGACGAAATCCATTTAGTAAACGATATGCAAGTAATATTCCGAAACAATTGCACACTAGTATTATACACTGACGTTTCCTTCAAACACTTTGCGTTCGAGTGCTCAAATGTATGAGGAAGTTGAACATAAAGGGTCACGAAACAAGGCGGTAGGAGTGACGAAGTTGATTTAGCCCACAATTCACTTTGCTTGTACATTACGATGATTTATCACATTGGTCTCAGTTGGATTCATCTCATTCTGTTTTATGAAGCAAATCGTGAGCTAAATCGTTTTCGTCACCCTTGCCGCCTTTTTTCGTCTTTCTTTCTGTTTGAGAAGCAAAACACGTATTTTTGTAGAGAACGACTTTTATATGGCACATTTGTTGGGCAATCACGTACAGGCGACACTGGTATAACAATTTGTTCAATTACCTATGCTGACTCCATTTCGTCATCGTCGCCTTTTTTCGTCACCCTTTCTTCAATTCTTCATAGAGAACACTGAGATGAATGTAACTGTAACCAAAATGGTATATCGATGTGTTGTATAAGCAAAGCAAATCGTGCGCTAAGTCGATTTCGTCACCATTGCCACCTTTTTTTCGTCATCCTTTCTGTTTGAGGAGAAAAACACATTTTTGTAGAGGACGACTTTTATATGGCTTATTGCTGGAAATCACCTACATTGGACACTGGTATAACAATTTGTTGTATTACCTAGGCTGCCTCCAATTCGTCATCTTGTCGCCTTTATTCGTCACCCTTTATGTAAAACTCTCTAAATGCATTGGAGCTTCTAGTCCAAAGCACATGTCATTTGAAGAAAGTTCTTCATAGACAACACTGAGATGTATGTAACTGTAACTAAAATTTTATATCAATGTGTTGCATACGCAAAGCAAATCGTCTATGCAAGTCTAACATGTTGTTTACCTAAGCTGACTTCATTTCGTCTTCTTTGTCGCCTTTTTTTTTGTCACCCTTTATTTACAACTCTTTCATTCATTGGAGCTTCTAGTCCACAGCATGTCACTTGAAGACAGTTTTTGATAAAGAAAACTGAAATTCATGTAACTGCAACCAAAATGGTATATCAATGTGTTGTATAAGCAAAGCAAATCGTGAACTAAATCGATTTCTTGACAGAGCCTAATTTTTCCGTCATCATTTCTGTTTGAAAAGCAGAACACATTTTTTTTTTTTTTTTTGCGAAATGCGTTTATATGACACATTGATGGGTGTTCACCTACAGAGGAAACTGGTATAAAAATTTGTTGTAGGCTGAATAGGCTGAATCCATTTTCGTCATCGTTGGCGCTTTTTTTCGTCATCGTTTCTGTTTGAAAAGCAAAACTCGCTTTTCTTTACAGAACGTCTTTGATATCGCCCATCTGCAGACATGCAACTACAGGGCAAATTGACTCTATTTCGTCATCGTTGTGTTAAGCAATTTCATCAAAGCGCCCACCGCTTTCTTTTACTTCTCAAAGTGCTTTATAAAGAATTTTGTATTGGAGACAAATATAACTCACAGAAGCAGTATAACAAATACATCAGACATTTTAACTATAGGTTGACGATAAACGGCGGCAAGGGCCACGAAATCCATTTAGCACGATATATGCAAGTAATATAGCGAAACGTTGTACCAAATCACATAGTAGTATTATATACTGCTTCCCCCAAACACTTTGCATTCGAGTGGTCAAATGTATGAGCGAGTTCAACATAGAGTGTCACGAAACAAGGCGGCAAGAGTGACGAAGTAGATATTACGACGATTTATCAGTTTGGTTCCAGTTTGATTCATCTCGTTCTGTTTTTGTTTTTCTCAATTCTCTTCAAGTGACTTCTGGTCTCAAACAAGAAAGTTGTTTATCGCTAACATTGAGAAGCAAAACTTTATTTGGTAAAGTGATGCGCAATTGATGTAATATCTACGCAGTTTTATTGGGGAAATAGATTTCTTCGAACTGTTTCGCTTTTTAGTTTTTCACTCTCATTTTACGGAAGGTTGATGTATTTGAGCCCTCTATTTCAAATCACTTGTTACTTGAAGGAAGTTCTTTATAAGAGAAACTCCCAAGTGTAACAAAATTGCCATAGATACGTGATGTAGAAACGAATCAAATTGTGACCTAAATCGATTTTGTCACCCTTGTCCCCTTTTCATATCACGATATCTTTTTTAGAAGAGAACTTAATTCGGATGACAGATTGGCAAGCATTGCAACTTCAAAAATAAGTATGACGATATGGTAGATTACCACAGCATTTTCTTTTTAGTTAAAGAGATTTCGTCCTAATTTTAACCGACTTCTCTAAATTCTATTTCCCTCCAATACACAAAGTTTTTGATAAAGGATTCTGAGAGTATATAACGATTTTGTATATTACTTATACCGACAATAGTGACAAAATCGATTCAGCCAGTAACATGTTTGAATAGAAAATTAGATCATCGTACTACTTTTCTTCGAAATGCATCCTTGACTGAAAAGGAATTTGATGCTTTTTACCAAATATAATAAATCATATACTTCACGAACTTTTCAGAGCTTGATTACAATTCGTTTGATTTTCCTTAACTGCGTCATTGACAACAATGACGCAAAGAATTACATGAAATCCTTCAATATGGCACAAGCATCGAAAGATTAGAAGAGTGAAATGCTCTACCAATAACGAGTTTTCACATTTATCATTTACTTGTGTGTAAAGGGTGACGAAAAAATACAACGATGCCGAAATCGATTTAACCACCAGTACCCTCGAATATCGTTTTAATGCTTTACTACGAGGTGAATACTTCTCAATGTGATATACTAAGAAGTTTTCCTCAAAAGACACGCGCTTTGAATTGAATGCTTATTAAGAAAATTACGTGTATACATCGGGTGACCGAAAAACCTTCTCAGTCTGCTTTATCAAGTTTTTTCTTTTTTGTCAAAATTGACACACGATTTTGATTTGATTCCTGAAACAGTACACAAAAGGTGACGAAATAAGGTAGTAAAGGTGTTTTCTCCCAGATAAAAAATTGGATACATGAGTCAGAACAATATAAAGGTGACGGAAAAAATCCGGTAAACGTTTCAAAATGGATTTAAACCACAATTTGGTTTGCTTTTGTGCATAACGACGATATATCACTTTGGATATAGTTGCACGAATCTCGTTCCGTTTTTATTACGAATTTGTCCTTTGGACTAGATAGCTCAAATCCATTAGCCAGTCTCCAGGAGACATTTTTTTTTTTTTTGCTTTTAAATGCTCAAGAGTGACGAAATTGACTCATTTGCATGCATGTCAATGATGTTTTATTTGGTAATCAACATATAACATTCTTGAAGTAATCACAGCTGAGAGATACATGACAAAGAATAAATTTTCTTCAGCTTCTTAATGATACATGCACATTTTTCTCTTGAGGTATGTTGTCTGTGTGGGTTTATAATGGAAAGGAATGTTAAAAGCTGACATAACCGGAAGGTAGTTAACGAGATGTCGAGTGGTAAGCGCATATACACAATCTAAAATTATTGAAATCTAGGCCTATGGTCATCCTTTCTGTTTAAGGAGGAAAACACGTATTTTTGTAGAGAGCGACTTTTATATGGCACATTGTTGGAATATCACCTACAGGGGACACTGCATGGTATAACAATTTGTTACTGTCTGATGTGTTTGTAACAAGCTTCTCTAAATTAAAGTTTTTGTCTGCAATACAAAATTCTTGATAAAAGCACTTTCAGACCAAAAAGAAAGGGGCGTTAGATTTGATCAAATAGTTGGCCATAAAAAGACAGCGTCATGATTCTCATTTTTCGTTTCGTCACAATTTATGTAGAGCTGTTTAATGCATTTGACTGAAAACATATGTCACGCGAAGTAAATTCTCCATAAAACACATTGACATGCATGCAAGTAAACCCATTTTGTCTCTCTTTTTAGCAATTTGAAAGAAAAACTGTCTCCGGGAGACTGGCTAATGGATTTGAGCCATCTAGTCCAAAGGACCGGTTCGTAATAAAACCGAATGAGATTCATGCAACTCTAGCCAAAGAAATATATTCATCGTTAGGCACACGTTTAGTCGTAATGATCAGTCGACGTTTATATTAATATGACTCGTGCATTTAGGCACTTAAATGGAAAGTAAAAATATATGGGAGAAAATGTCTTTACTGACTCCTTTCGTCACCTTTTGTGTACCATACTGACGTTTTCCCCAAACACTTTGCATTCGAGTGCTCAAATTGTATGATGGAGTTGAACATAAAGGGTCACGAAACAAGGGGGCAAGAGTGACGAAGTAGATTTAGCCAACAATTTCCTTTGCTTCTACCATTACGATAATTTATCACTTTGGTTCCAGTTGGATTTACGTCATTGTAATTTTTATGCGCCTTACCAAATTCAATTAAATGATACAAGAAGTATTCAAAGGTAAATCATTTGATATAAAAGAATAAAATGATTCCTTCTATAACGCACAAACATATAACGATTTGCTCCGTAAAGTTCTCTCCAAGATTACGAGTTTACGTGTTTCACTTTGTGCATGAGACATCTCTATATAAAGGGTGACGAAATAAACGACTACCGTGACGGTGTCTTCTTGTTCTCCAACAATTTCATCAAATTGCACACAGCTATGTTTTATTGCTGAAAGTGCTTTATCAAGAATTTTGTATTGCAGGCAAATATAATGCAAATAATCAATTTCGTCACCCTTCCGCCTTTCCATGCCACGATGTCTTCGGATGACAAATTGACAAGCATTGAAATTTCAAAACGAAGTAATATGATAATTGGGTATGAAACCACAGCATTTTCTCTTTTTAAATTGATTTCGTCGCAGTTGCCACCTTTTTTTCGTCATCAGATTATAACGTCCTATGAATTTCCATTTTCTAACCACCCCTCTAAATTGTACTTCTCTTCAATCAAGTTTTTGATTTAGGACTTTTAGGGTATATTACTTATATCGACAATAGTGACGAAATCGATTCAGTCAGCAACATGTTTGAATAAAACCGTGGATCATTCTATTACCTTCTATTGAAATGCATGCGTTTTATTTTCGCTTAATTGCGTCATTTACAGTAATGACGCAAAGAATAAAATGATTCCTTATATAAAGCATAAGCATTTAAAGACTTACTCCGTAAAGTGCTCTCCCAGATACGCGTTTTAGTACGCTCAAATATCAAAATAAAGTAAAACATTTACGGAGAGGTGAATGCTTCTCCATTTTCTGTACTATGAAGATACTCGCTTAAAATCTAATGTTTGAAACACACTGGATGTATACAAAGGGTGACCAAAAAAGCTACTCAGTCTCCATTATCAATTCTTTTCAAAATGGACACGCGCTTTTGATTTGATTACTGAAGCACAGAGACAGTACACAAAAGGTAAAGAAAGAAGGCAGTAAAGACGGTTACTCCCAGAAATTTATTCTTAAATACATGAGTCAGATTGAAATAAAGGGTAACAAAAAAGGAGGCAAACGTGAAGAAATTGATTTAGCAAACAATTTGGTCGCCTAATGTATTACGATGATATCCAAAGTA
Organism: Diadema setosum; assembly: GCF_964275005.1. NCBI lineage: Eukaryota > Metazoa > Echinodermata > Echinoidea > Diadematoida > Diadematidae > Diadema > Diadema setosum. Next base: position 15,005,425 of record NC_092701.1, on the reverse strand, counting down.
ATAATTTTGGATAGAGTTGCATGAATCTAATTTGGTTTTATTGCGATTTTTCTACAAGTGATTTGTTCTGTTGTGTAGATGGGTCTAATGCATTAGACAAGTCTCCGGGGATATGTCTTTTGCTTTCTGATGCTCAAGAGCGACGAAATAATCGACTTAGTCCACGATTTGCTTTCCTTATAACTCACATTCTTCTTTCATTTTCGCTAGAGATGCATCCATATCAATGCGTTTTATGAAGAGTTTACTGCGAGTGACATGTGTCTCACTTGGTGCACTCAAATGCATGAGACAGCTCTACGTAAAGGGTGACGAAATAAAAAGACAACCATGACGATATCTTCTTCTGGCCAACTATTATGTTCAGCAATTTCATCAAATCACACATCGCTTTGTTGTACTTCTCAAAGTGCTTCATCAAGAATTTTGTTTTGTAGACAATTATAATTCAGAGAAGCGGGTTCCAAATGCATCAGACAGTTTAACTACAGGGTGACAAAAAACGGAGGCAAGAGCGACGAAATCCATTTAGTAAACGATATGCAAGTAATATTCCGAAACAATTGCACACTAGTATTATACACTGACGTTTCCTTCAAACACTTTGCGTTCGAGTGCTCAAATGTATGAGGAAGTTGAACATAAAGGGTCACGAAACAAGGCGGTAGGAGTGACGAAGTTGATTTAGCCCACAATTCACTTTGCTTGTACATTACGATGATTTATCACATTGGTCTCAGTTGGATTCATCTCATTCTGTTTTATGAAGCAAATCGTGAGCTAAATCGTTTTCGTCGCCCTTACCGCCTTTTTCGTCTTTCTTTCTGTTTGAGAAGCAAAACACGTATTTTTGTAGAGAACGACTTTTATATGGCACATTTGTTGGGCAATCACGTACAGGCGACAATGGTATAACAATTTGTTGAATTACCTATGCTGACTCCATTTCGTCATCGTCGCCTTTTTTCTCACCCTTTCTTCAATTCTTCATAGAAAACACTGAGATGAATGTAACTGTAACCAAAATGGTATATCGATGTGTTGTATAAGCAAAGCAAATCGTGCGCTAAGTCGATTTCGTCACCATTGCCACCTTTTTTTCGTCATCCTTTCTGTTTGAGGAGAAAAACACATTTTTGTAGAGGACGACTTTTATATGGCTTATTGTTGGAAATCACCTACATTGGACACTGGTATAACAATTTGTTGTATTACCTAGGCTGCCTCCAATTCGTCATCTTGTCGCCTTTATTCGTCACCCTTTATGTAAAACTCTCTAAATGCATTGGAGCTTCTAGTCCAAAGCACATGTCATTTGAAGAAAGTTCTTCATAGACAACACTGAGATGTATGTAACTGTAACTAAAATTTTATATCAATGTGTTGCATACGCAAAGCAAATCGTCTATGCAAGTCTAACATGTTGTTTACCTAAGCTGACTTCATTTCGTCTTCTTTGTCGCCTTTTTTTTTGTCACCCTTTATTTACAACTCTTTCATTCATTGGAGCTTCTAGTCCACAGCATGTCACTTGAAGACAGTTTTTGATAAAGAAAACTGAAATTCATGTAACTGCAACCAAAATGGTATATCAATGTGTTGTATAAGCAAAGCAAATCGTGAACTAAATCGATTTCTTGACAGAGCCTAATTTTTCCGTCATCATTTCTGTTTGAAAAGCAGAACACATTTTTTTTTTTTTTTTTTTGCGAAATGCGTTTATATGACACATTGATGGGTGTTCACCTACAGAGGAAACGGGTATAAAAATTTGTTGTAGGCTGAATAGGCTGAATCCATTTTCGTCATCGTTGGCGCTTTTTTTCGTCATCGTTTCTGTTTGAAAAGCAAAACTCGCTTTTCTTTACAGAACGTCTTTGATATCGCCCATCTGCAGACATGCAACTACAGGGCAAATTGACTCTATTTCGTCATCGTTGTGTTAAGCAATTTCATCAAAGCGCCCACCGCTTTCTTTTACTTCTCAAAGTGCTTTATAAAGAATTTTGTATTGGAGACAAATATAACTCACAGAAGCAGTATAACAAATACATCAGACATTTTAACTATAGGTTGACGATAAACGGCGGCAAGGGCCACGAAATCCATTTAGCACGATATATGCAAGTAATATAGCGAAACGTTGTACCAAATCACATAGTAGTATTATATACTGCTTCCCCCAAACACTTTGCATTCGAGTGGTCAAATGTATGAGCGAGTTCAACATAGAGTGTCACGAAACAAGGCGGCAAGAGTGACGAAGTAGATATTACGACGATTTATCAGTTTGGTTCCAGTTTGATTCATCTCGTTCTGTTTTTGTTTTTCTCAATTCTCTTCAAGTGACTTCTGGTCTCAAACAAGAAAGTTGTTTATCGCTAACATTGAGAAGCAAAACTTTATTTGGTAAAGTGATGCGCAATTGATGTAATATCTACGCAGTTTTATTGGGGAAATAGATTTCTTCGAACTGTTTCGCTTTTTAGTTTTTCACTCTCATTTTACGGAAGGTTGATGTATTTGAGCCCTCTATTTCAAATCACTTGTTACTTGAAGGAAGTTCTTTATAAGAGAAACTCCCAAGTGTAACAAAATTGCCATAGATACGTGATGTAGAAACGAATCAAATTGTGACCTAAATCGATTTTGTCACCCTTGTCCCCTTTTCATATCACGATATCTTTTTTAGAAGAGAACTTAATTCGGATGACAGATTGGCAAGCATTGCAACTTCAAAAATAAGTATGACGATATGGTAGATTACCACAGCATTTTCTTTTTAGTTAAAGAGATTTCGTCCTAATTTTAACCGACTTCTCTAAATTCTATTTCCCTCCAATACACAAAGTTTTTGATAAAGGATTCTGAGAGTATATAACGATTTTGTATATTACTTATACCGACAATAGTGACAAAATCGATTCAGCCAGTAACATGTTTGAATAGAAAATTAGATCATCGTACTACTTTTCTTCGAAATGCATCCTGCTTATTGTGCAAATACATCATTGACTGAAAAGGAATTTGATGCTCTTTACCAAATATAATAAATCATATACTTCACGAACTTTTCAGAGCTTGATTACAATTCGTTTGATTTTCCTTAACTGCGTCATTGACAACAATGACGCAAAGAATTACATGAAATCCTTCAATATGGCACAAGCATCGAAAGATTAGAAGAGTGAAATGCTCTACCAATAACGAGTTTTCACATTTATCATTTACTTGTGTGTAAAGGGTGACGAAAAAATACAACGATGCCGAAATCGATTTAACCACCAGTACCCTCGAATATCGTTTTAATGCTTTACTACGAGGTGAATACTTCTCAATGTGATATACTAAGAAGTTTTCCTCAAAAGACACGCGCTTTGAATTGAATGCTTATTAAGAAAATTCCGTGTATACATCGGGTGACCGAAAAACCTTCTCAGTCTGCTTTATCAAGTTTTTTCTTTTTTGTCAAAATTGACACACGATTTTGATTTGATTCCTGAAACAGTACACAAAAGATGACGAAATAAGGTAGTAAAGGTGTTTTCTCCCAGATAAAAAATTGGATACATGAGTCAGAACAATATGAACAATATGGTGACGGAAAAAATCCGGTAAACGTTTCAAAATGGATTTAAACCACAATTTGGTTTGCTTTTGTACATAACGACGATATATCACTTTGGATATAGTTGCACGAATCTCGTTCCGTTTTTATTACGAATTTGTCCTTTGGACTAGATAGCTCAAATCCATTAGCCAGTCTCCAGGAGACATTTTTTTTTTTTTTTTGCTTTTAAATGCTCAAGAGTGACGAAATTGACTCATTTGCATGCATGTCAATGATGTTTTATTTGGTAATCAACATATAACATTCTTGAAGTAATCACAGCTGAGAGATACATGACAAAGAATAAATTTTCTTCAGCTTCTTAATGATACATGCACATTTTTCTCTTGAGGTATGTTGTCTGTGTGGGTTTATAATGGAAAGGAATGTTAAAAGCTGACATAACCGGAAGGTTGTTAACGAGATGTCGAGTGGTAAGCGCATATACACAATCTAAAATTATTGAAATCTAGGCCTATGGTCATCCTTTCTGTTTAAGGAGGAAAACACGTATTTTTGTAGAGAGCGACTTTTATATGGCACATTGTTGGAATATCACCTACAGGGGACACTGCATGGTATAACAATTTGTTACTGTCTGATGTGTTTGTAACAAGCTTCTCTAAATTAAAGTTTTTGTCTGCAATACAAAATTCTTGATAAAAGCACTTTCAGACCAAAAAGAAAGGGGCGTTAGATTTGATCAAATAGTTGGCCATAAAAAGACAGCGTCATGATTCTCATTTTTCGTTTCGTCACAATTTATGTAGAGCTGTTTAATGCATTTGACTGAAAACATATGTCACGCGAAGTAAATTCTCCATAAAACACATTGACATGCATGCAAGTAAACCCATTTTGTCTCTCTTTTTAGCAATTTGAAAGAAAAACTGTCTCCGGGAGACTGGCTAATGGATTTGAGCCATCTAGTCCAAAGGACCGATTCGTAATAAAACCGAATGAGATTCATGCAACTCTAGCCAAAGAAATATAATCATCGTTAGGCACACGTTTAGTCGTAATGATCAGTCGACGTTTATATTAATATGACTCGTGCATTTAGGCACTTAAATGGAAAGTAAAAATATATGGGAGAAAATGTCTTTACTGACTCCTTTCGTCACCTTTTGTGTACCATACTGACGTTTTCCCCAAACACTTTGCATTCGAGTGCTCAAATTGTATGAGGGAGTTGAACATAAAGGGTCACGAAACAAGGGGGCAAGAGTGACGAAGTAGATTTAGCCAACAATTTCCTTTGCTTCTACCATTACGATAATTTATCACTTTGGTTCCAGTTGGATTTACGTCATTGTAATTTTTATGCGCCTTACCAAATTCAATTAAATGATACAAGAAGTATTCAAAGGTAAATCATTTGATATAAAAGAATAAAATGATTCCTTCTATAACGCACAAACATATAACGATTTGCTCCGTAAAGTTCTCTCCAAGATTACGAGTTTACGTGTTTCACTTTGTGCATGAGACATCTCTATATAAAGGGTGACGAAATAAACAAACGACTACCGTGACGGTGTCTTCTTGTTCTCCAACAATTTCATCAAATTGCACACAGCTATGTTTTATTGCTGAAAGTGCTTTATCAAGAATTTTGTATTGCAGGCAAATATAATTTAGAAAAGCGGGATGAAAATACATCAGACAGTTTTAACTACAGGGTGACAAAAAACGGCGGCAAGGGCACCGAAATTCATTTAGCAAACGATATGCAATATACTAAAAAGGTATTCCACATTGCCCATCAGAGCACTGACGTTTGCACGATAGACTTGTGTTTTCCATTGGAGTGCTCAAATAAAAAGAGTGACGAAACGAGGCGGGAAAGAAATCACTTGTCACTTGAAGAAAATTCTGCAAGTGACTGATTCTTCATTCTTTTATCTTTTCTGTAAGTGGAAATTTAGTGTGATTCATAAGCAGAGCAAATAATCAATTTCGTCACCCTTCCGCCTTTCCATGCCACGATGTCTTCGGATGACAAATTGACAAGCATTGAAATTTCAAAACGAAGTAATATGATAATAGGGTATGAAACCACAGCATTTTCTCTTTTTAAATTGATTTCGTCGCAGTTGCCACCTTTTTTTCGTCATCAGATTATAACGTCCTATGAATTCCCATTTTCTAACCACCCCTCTAAATTGTATTTCTCTTCAATCAAGTTTTTGATTTAGGACTTTTAGGGTATATTACTTATATCGACAATAGTGACGAAATCGATTCAGTCAGCAACATGTTTGAATAAAACCGTGGATCATTCTATTACCTTCTATTGAAATGCATGCGTTTTATTTTCGCTTAATTGCGTCATTTACAGTAATGACGCAAAGAATAAAATGATTCCTTATATAAAGCATAAGCATTTAAAGACTTACTCCGTAAAGTGCTCTCCCAGATACGCGTTTTAGTACGCTCAAATATCAAAATAAAGTAAAACATTTACGGAGAGGTGAATGCTTCTCCATTTTCTGTACTATGAAGATACTCGCTTAAAATCTAATGTTTGAAACACACTGGATGTATACAAAGGGTGACCAAAAAAGCTACTCAGTCTCCATTATCAATTCTTTTCAAAATGGACACGCGCTTTTGATTTGATTACTGAAGCACAGAGACAGTACACAAAAGGTAAAGAAAGAAGGCAGTAAAGACGGTTACTCCCAGAAATTTATTCTTAAATACATGAGTCAGATTGAAATAAAGGGTAACAAAAAAGGAGGCAAACGTGAAAAAATTGATTTAGCAAACAATTTGGTCTCCTAATGTATTACGATGATATCCAAAGTAATAATTTTGGATAGAGTTGCATGAATCTAATTTGGTTTTATTGCGATTTTTCTACAAGTGATTTGTTCTGTTGTGTAGATGGGTCTAATGCATTAGACAAGTCTCCGGGGATATGTCTTTTGCTTTCTGATGCTCAAGAGCGACGAAATAATCGACTTAGTCCACGATTTGCTTTCCTTATAACTCACATTCTTCTTTCATTTTCGCTAGAGATGCATCCATTTCAATGCGTTTTATGAAGAGTTTACTGCGAGTGACATGTGTCTCACTTGGTGCACTCAAATGCATGAGACAGCTCTACGTAAAGGGTGACGAAATAAAAAGACAACCATGACGATATCTTCTTCTGGCCAACTATTATGTTCAGCAATTTCATCAAATCACACATCGCTTTGTTGTACTTCTCAAAGTGCTTCATCAAGAATTTTGTTTTGTAGACAATTATAATTCAGAGAAGCGGGTTCCAAATGCATAAGACAGTTTAACTACAGGGTGACAAAAAAACGGAGGCAAGAGCGACGAAATCCATTTAGTAAACGATATGCAAGTAATATTCCGAAACAATTGCACACTAGTATTATACACTGACGTTTCCTTCAAACACTTTGCGTTCGAGTGCTCAAATGTATGAGGAAATTGAACATAAAGGGTTACGAAACAAGGCGGTAGGAGTGACGAAGTTGATTTAGCCCACAATTCACTTTGCTTGTACATTACGATGATTTATCACATTGGTCTCAGTTGGATTCATCTCATTCTGTTTTATGAAGCAAATCGTGAGCTAAATCGTTTTCGTCACCCTTGCCGCCTTTTTTCGTCTTTCTTTCTGTTTGAGAAGCAAAACACGTATTTTTGTAGAGAACGACTTTTATATGGCACATTTGTTGGGCAATCACGTACAGGCGACACTGGTATAACAATTTGTTGAATTACCTATGCTGACTCCATTTCGTCATCGTCGCCTTTTTTCGTCACCCTTTCTTCAATTCTTCATAGAGAACACTGAGATGAATGTAACTGTAACCAAAATGGTATATCGATGTGTTGTATAAGCAAAGCAAATCGTGCGCTAAGTCGATTTCGTCACCATTGCCACCTTTTTTTCGTCATCCTTTTTGTTTGAGGAGAAAAACACATTTTTGTAGAGGACGACTTTTATATGGCTTATTGTTGGAAATCACCTACATTGGACACTGGTATAACAATTTGTTGTATTACCTAGGCTGCCTCCAATTCGTCATCTTGTCGCCTTTATTCGTCACCCTTTATGTAAAACTCTCTAAATGCATTGGAGCTTCTAGTCCAAAGCACATGTCATTTGAAGAAAGTTCTTCATAGACAACACTGAGATGTATGTAACTGTAACTAAAATTTTATATCAATGTGTTGCATACGCAAAGCAAATCGTCTATGCAAGTCTAACATGTTGTTTACCTAAGCTGACTTCATTTCGTCTTCTTTGTCGCCTTTTTTTTTTTGTCACCCTTTATTTACAACTCTTTCATTCATTGGAGCTTCTAGTCCACAGCATGTCACTTGAAGACAGTTTTTGATAAAGAAAACTGAAATTCATGTAACTGCAACCAAAATGGTATATCAATGTGTTGTATAAGCAAAGCAAATCGTGAACTAAATCGATTTCTTGACAGAGCCTAATTTTTCCGTCATCATTTCTGTTTGAAAAGCAGAACACATTTTTTTTTTTTTTTTTGCGAAATGCGTTTATATGACACATTGATGGGTGTTCACCTACAGAGGAAACTGGTATAAAAATTTGTTGTAGGCTGAATAGGCTGAATCCATTTTCGTCATCGTTGGCGCTTTTTTTCGTCATCGTTTCTGTTTGAAAAGCAAAACTCGCTTTTCTTTACAGAACGTCTTTGATATCGCCCATCTGCAGACATGCAACTACAGGGCAAATTGACTCTATTTCGTCATCGTTGTGTTAAGCAATTTCATCAAAGCGTCCACCGCTTTCTTTTACTTCTCAAAGTGCTTTATAAAGAATTTTGTATTGGAGACAAATATAACTCACAGAAGCAGTATAACAAATACATCAGACATTTTAACTATAGGTTGACAATAAACGGCGGCAAGGGCCACGAAATCCATTTAGCACGATATATGCAAGTAATATAGCGAAATGTTGTACCAAATCACATAGTAGTATTATATACTGCTTCCCCCAAACACTTTGCATTCGAGTGGTCAAATGTATGAGCGAGTTCAACATAGAGTGTCACGAAACAAGGCGGCAAGAGTGACGAAGTAGATATTACGACGATTTATCAGTTTGGTTCCAGTTTGATTCATCTCGTTCTGTTTTTGTTTTTCTCAATTCTCTTCAAGTGACTTCTGGTCTCAAACAAGAAAGTTGTTTATCGCAAACATTGAGAAGCAAAACTTTATTTGGTAAAGTGATGCGCAATTGATGTAATATCTACGCAGTTTTATTGGGGAAATAGATTTCTTCGAACTGTTTCGCTTTTTAGTTTTTCACTCTCATTTTACGGAAGGTTGATGTATTTGAGCCCTCTATTTCAAATCACTTGTTACTTGAAGGAAGTTCTTTATAAGAGAAACTCCTAAGTGTAACAAAATTGCCATAGATACGTGATGTAGAAACGAATCAAATTGTGACCTAAATCGATTTTGTCACCCTTGTCCCCTTTTCATATCACGATATCTTTTTTAGAAGAGAACTTAATTCGGATGACAGATTGGCAAGCATTGCAACTTCAAAAATAAGTATGACGATATGGTAGATTACCACAGCATTTTCTTTTTAGTTAAAGAGATTTCGTCCTAATTTTAACCCACTTCTCTAAATTCTATTTCCCTCCAATACACAAAGTTTTTGATAAAGGATTCTGAGAGTATATAACGATTTTGTATATTACTTATACCGACAATAGTGACAAAATCGATTCAGCCAGTAACATGTTTGAATAGAAAATTAGATCATCGTACTACTTTTCTTCGAAATGCATCCTGCTTATTGTGCAAATACATCATTGACTGAAAAGGAATTTGATGCTTTTTACCAAATATAATAAATCATATACTTCACGAACTTTTCAGAGCTTGATTACAATTCGTTTGATTTTCCTTAACTGCGTCATTGACAACAATGACGCAAAGAATTACATGAAATCCTTCAATATGGCACAAGCATCGAAAGATTAGAAGAGTGAAATGCTCTACCAATAACGAGTTTTCACATTTATCATTTACTTGTGTGTAAAGGGTGACGAAAAAATACAACGATGCCGAAATCGATTTAACCACCAGTACCCTCGAATATCGTTTTAATGCTTTACTACGAGGTGAATACTTCTCAATGTGATATACTAAGAAGTTTTCCTCAAAAGACACGCGCTTTGAATTGAATGCTTATTAAGAAAATTCCGTGTATACATCGGGTGACCGAAAAACCTTCTCAGTCTGCTTTATCAAGTTTTTTCTTTTTTGTCAAAATTGACACACGATTTTGATTTGATTCCTGAAACAGTACACAAAAGGTGACGAAATAAGGTAGTAAAGGTGTTTTCTCCCAGATAAAAAATTGGATACATGAGTCAGAACAATATGAACAATATGGTGACGGAAAAAATCCGGTAAACGTTTCAAAATGGATTTAAACCACAATTTGGTTTGCTTTTGTACATAACGACGATATATCACTTTGGATATAGTTGCACGAATCTCGTTCCGTTTTTATTACGAATTTGTCCTTTGGACTAGATAGCTCAAATCCATTAGCCAGTCTCCAGGAGACATTTTTTTTTTTTTTTTTGCTTTTAAATGCTCAAGAGTGACGAAATTGACTCATTTGCATGCATGTCAATGATGTTTTATTTGGTAATCAACATATAACATTCTTGAAGTAATCACAGCTGAGAGATACATGACAAAGAATAAATTTTCTTCAGCTTCTTAATGATACATGCACATTTTTCTCTTGAGGTATGTTGTCTGTGTGGGTTTATAATGGAAAGGAATGTTAAAAGCTGACATAACCGGAAGGTAGTTAACGAGATGTCGAGTGGTAAGCGCATATACACAATCTAAAATTATTGAAATCTAGGCCTATGGTCATCCTTTCTGTTTAAGGAGGAAAACACGTATTTTTGTAGAGAGCGACTTTTATATGGCACATTGTTGGAATATCACCTACAGGGGACACTGCATGGTATAACAATTTGTTACTGTCTGATGTGTTTGTAACAAGCTTCTCTAAATTAAAGTTTTTGTCTGCAATACAAAATTCTTGATAAAAGCACTTTCAGACCAAAAAGAAAGGGGCGTTAGATTTGATCAAATAGTTGGCCATAAAAAGACAGCGTCATGATTCTCATTTTTCGTTTCGTCACAATTTATGTAGAGCTGTTTAATGCATTTGACTGAAAACATATGTCACGCGAAGTAAATTCTCCATAAAACACATTGACATGCATGCAAGTAAACCCATTTTGTCTCTCTTTTTAGCAATTTGAAAGAAAAACTGTCTCCGGGAGACTGGCTAATGGATTTGAGCCATCTAGTCCAAAGGACCGATTCGTAATAAAACCGAATGAGATTCATGCAACTCTAGCCAAAGAAATATAATCATCGTTAGGCACACGTTTAGTCGTAATGATCAGTCGACGTTTATATTAATATGACTCGTGCATTTAGGCACTTAAATGGAAAGTAAAAATATATGGGAGAAAATGTCTTTACTGACTCCTTTCGTCACCTTTTGTGTACCATACTGACGTTTTCCCCAAACACTTTGCATTCGAGTGCTCAAATTGTATGAGGGAGTTGAACATAAAGGGTCACGAAACAAGGGGGCAAGAGTGACGAAGTAGATTTAGCCAACAATTTCCTTTGCTTCTACCATTACGATAATTTATCACTTTGGTTCCAGTTGGATTTACGTCATTGTAATTTTTATGCGCCTTACCAAATTCAATTAAATGATACAAGAAGTATTCAAAGGTAAATCATTTGATATAAAAGAATAAAATGATTCCTTCTATAACGCACAAACATATAACGATTTGCTCCGTAAAGTTCTCTCCAAGATTACGAGTTTAGGTGTTTCACTTTGTGCATGAGACATCTCTATATAAAGGGTGACGAAATAAACGACTACCGTGACGGTGTCTTCTTGTTCTCCAACAATTTCATCAAATTGCACACAGCTATGTTTTATTGCTGAAAGTGCTTTATCAAGAATTTTGTATTGCAGGCAAATATAATGCAAATAATCAATTTCGTCACCCTTCCGCCTTTCCATGCCACGATGTCTTCGGATGACAAATTGACAAGCATTGAAATTTCAAAACGAAGTAATATGATAATTGGGTATGAAACCACAGCATTTTCTCTTTTTAAATTGATTTCGTCGCAGTTGCCACCTTTTTTTCGTCATCAGATTATAACGTCCTATGAATTTCCATTTTCTAACCACCCCTCTAAATTGTACTTCTCTTCAATCAAGTTTTTGATTTAGGACTTTTAGGGTATATTACTTATATCGACAATAGTGACGAAATCGATTCAGTCAGCAACATGTTTGAATAAAACCGTGGATCATTCTATTACCTTCTATTGAAATGCATGCGTTTTATTTTCGCTTAATTGCGTCATTTACAGTAATGACGCAAAGAATAAAATGATTCCTTATATAAAGCATAAGCATTTAAAGACTTACTCCGTAAAGTGCTCTCCCAGATACGCGTTTTAGTACGCTCAAATATCAAAATAAAGTAAAACATTTACGGAGAGGTGAATGCTTCTCCATTTTCTGTACTATGAAGATACTCGCTTAAAATCTAATGTTTGAAACACACTGGATGTATACAAAGGGTGACCAAAAAAGCTACTCAGTCTCCATTATCAATTCTTTTCAAAATGGACACGCGCTTTTGATTTGATTACTGAAGCACAGAGACAGTACACAAAAGGTAAAGAAAGAAGGCAGTAAAGACGGTTACTCCCAGAAATTTATTCTTAAATACATGAGTCAGATTGAAATAAAGGGTAACAAAAAAGGAGGCAAACGTGAAGAAATTGATTTAGCAAACAATTTGGTCGCCTAATGTATTACGATGATATCCAAAGTAATAATTTTGGATAGAGTTGCATGAATCTAATTTGGTTTTATTGCGATTTTTCTACAAGTGATTTGTTCTGTTGTGTAGATGGGTCTAATGCATTAGACAAGTCTCCGGGGATATGTCTTTTGCTTTCTGATGCTCAAGAGCGACGAAATAATCGACTTAGTCCACGATTTGCTTTCCTTATAACTCACATTCTTCTTTCATTTTCGCTAGAGATGCATCCATATCAATGCGTTTTATGAAGAGTTTACTGCGAGTGACATGTGTCTCACTTGGTGCACTCAAATGCATGAGACAGCTCTACGTAAAGGGTGACGAAATAAAAAGACAACCATGACGATATCTTCTTCTGGCCAACTATTATGTTCAGCAATTTCATCAAATCACACATCGCTTTGTTGTACTTCTCAAAGTGCTTCATCAAGAATTTTGTTTTGTAGACAATTATAATTCAGAGAAGCGGGTTCCAAATGCATCAGACAGTTTAACTACAGGGTGACAAAAAACGGAGGCAAGAGCGACGAAATCCATTTAGTAAACGATATGCAAGTAATATTCCGAAACAATTGCACACTAGTATTATACACTGACGTTTCCTTCAAACACTTTGCGTTCGAGTGCTCAAATGTATGAGGAAGTTGAACATAAAGGGTCACGAAACAAGGCGGTAGGAGTGACGAAGTTGATTTAGCCCACAATTCACTTTGCTTGTACATTACGATGATTTATCACATTGGTCTCAGTTGGATTCATCTCATTCTGTTTTATGAAGCAAATCGTGAGCTAAATCGTTTTCGTCGCCCTTACCGCCTTTTTCGTCTTTCTTTCTGTTTGAGAAGCAAAACACGTATTTTTGTAGAGAACGACTTTTATATGGCACATTTGTTGGGCAATCACGTACAGGCGACAATGGTATAACAATTTGTTGAATTACCTATGCTGACTCCATTTCGTCATCGTCGCCTTTTTTCTCACCCTTTCTTCAATTCTTCATAGAAAACACTGAGATGAATGTAACTGTAACCAAAATGGTATATCGATGTGTTGTATAAGCAAAGCAAATCGTGCGCTAAGTCGATTTCGTCACCATTGCCACCTTTTTTTCGTCATCCTTTCTGTTTGAGGAGAAAAACACATTTTTGTAGAGGACGACTTTTATATGGCTTATTGTTGGAAATCACCTACATTGGACACTGGTATAACAATTTGTTGTATTACCTAGGCTGCCTCCAATTCGTCATCTTGTCGCCTTTATTCGTCACCCTTTATGTAAAACTCTCTAAATGCATTGGAGCTTCTAGTCCAAAGCACATGTCATTTGAAGAAAGTTCTTCATAGACAACACTGAGATGTATGTAACTGTAACTAAAATTTTATATCAATGTGTTGCATACGCAAAGCAAATCGTCTATGCAAGTCTAACATGTTGTTTACCTAAGCTGACTTCATTTCGTCTTCTTTGTCGCCTTTTTTTTTGTCACCCTTTATTTACAACTCTTTCATTCATTGGAGCTTCTAGTCCACAGCATGTCACTTGAAGACAGTTTTTGATAAAGAAAACTGAAATTCATGTAACTGCAACCAAAATGGTATATCAATGTGTTGTATAAGCAAAGCAAATCGTGAACTAAATCGATTTCTTGACAGAGCCTAATTTTTCCGTCATCATTTCTGTTTGAAAAGCAGAACACATTTTTTTTTTTTTTTTTTTTGCGAAATGCGTTTATATGACACATTGATGGGTGTTCACCTACAGAGGAAACGGGTATAAAAATTTGTTGTAGGCTGAATAGGCTGAATCCATTTTCGTCATCGTTGGCGCTTTTTTTCGTCATCGTTTCTGTTTGAAAAGCAAAACTCGCTTTTCTTTACAGAACGTCTTTGATATCGCCCATCTGCAGACATGCAACTACAGGGCAAATTGACTCTATTTCGTCATCGTTGTGTTAAGCAATTTCATCAAAGCGCCCACCGCTTTCTTTTACTTCTCAAAGTGCTTTATAAAGAATTTTGTATTGGAGACAAATATAACTCACAGAAGCAGTATAACAAATACATCAGACATTTTAACTATAGGTTGACGATAAACGGCGGCAAGGGCCACGAAATCCATTTAGCACGATATATGCAAGTAATATAGCGAAACGTTGTACCAAATCACATAGTAGTATTATATACTGCTTCCCCCAAACACTTTGCATTCGAGTGGTCAAATGTATGAGCGAGTTCAACATAGAGTGTCACGAAACAAGGCGGCAAGAGTGACGAAGTAGATATTACGACGATTTATCAGTTTGGTTCCAGTTTGATTCATCTCGTTCTGTTTTTGTTTTTCTCAATTCTCTTCAAGTGACTTCTGGTCTCAAACAAGAAAGTTGTTTATCGCTAACATTGAGAAGCAAAACTTTATTTGGTAAAGTGATGCGCAATTGATGTAATATCTACGCAGTTTTATTGGGGAAATAGATTTCTTCGAACTGTTTCGCTTTTTAGTTTTTCACTCTCATTTTACGGAAGGTTGATGTATTTGAGCCCTCTATTTCAAATCACTTGTTACTTGAAGGAAGTTCTTTATAAGAGAAACTCCCAAGTGTAACAAAATTGCCATAGATACGTGATGTAGAAACGAATCAAATTGTGACCTAAATCGATTTTGTCACCCTTGTCCCCTTTTCATATCACGATATCTTTTTTAGAAGAGAACTTAATTCGGATGACAGATTGGCAAGCATTGCAACTTCAAAAATAAGTATGACGATATGGTAGATTACCACAGCATTTTCTTTTTAGTTAAAGAGATTTCGTCCTAATTTTAACCCACTTCTCTAAATTCTATTTCCCTCCAATACACAAAGTTTTTGATAAAGGATTCTGAGAGTATATAACGATTTTGTATATTACTTATACCGACAATAGTGACAAAATCGATTCAGCCAGTAACATGTTTGAATAGAAAATTAGATCATCGTACTACTTTTCTTCGAAATGCATCCTTGACTGAAAAGGAATTTGATGCTTTTTACCAAATATAATAAATCATATACTTCACGAACTTTTCAGAGCTTGATTACAATTCGTTTGATTTTCCTTAACTGCGTCATTGACAACAATGACGCAAAGAATTACATGAAATCCTTCAATATGGCACAAGCATCGAAAGATTAGAAGAGTGAAATGCTCTACCAATAACGAGTTTTCACATTTATCATTTACTTGTGTGTAAAGGGTGACGAAAAAATACAACGATGCCGAAATCGATTTAACCACCAGTACCCTCGAATATCGTTTTAATGCTTTACTACGAGGTGAATACTTCTCAATGTGATATACTAAGAAGTTTTCCTCAAAAGACACGCGCTTTGAATTGAATGCTTATTAAGAAAATTGCGTGTATACATCGGGTGACCGAAAAACCTTCTCAGTCTGCTTTATCAAGTTTTTTCTTTTTTGTCAAAATTGACACACGATTTTGATTTGATTCCTGAAACAGTACACAAAAGGTGACGAAATAAGGTAGTAAAGGTGTTTTCTCCCAGATAAAAAATTGGATACATGAGTCAGAACAATATAAAGGTGACGGAAAAAATCCGGTAAACGTTTCAAAATGGATTTAAACCACAATTTGGTTTGCTTTTGTGCATAACGACGATATATCACTTTGGATATAGTTGCACGAATCTCGTTCCGTTTTTATTACGAATTTGTCCTTTGGACTAGATAGCTCAAATCCATTAGCCAGTCTCCAGGAGACATTTTTTTTTTTTTTTGCTTTTAAATGCTCAAGAGTGACGAAATTGACTCATTTGCATGCATGTCAATGATGTTTTATTTGGTACTCAACATATAACATTCTTGAAGTAATCACAGCTGAGAGATACATGACAAAGAATAAATTTTCTTCAGCTTCTTAATGATACATGCACATTTTTCTCTTGAGGTATGTTGTCTGTGTGGGTTTATAATGGAAAGGAATGTTAAAAGCTGACATAACCGGAAGGTTGTTAACGAGATGTCGAGTGGTAAGCGCATATACACAATCTAAAATTATTGAAATCTAGGCCTATGGTCATCCTTTCTGTTTAAGGAGGAAAACACGTATTTTTGTAGAGAGCGACTTTTATATGGCACATTGTTGGAATATCACCTACAGGGGACACTGCATGGTATAACAATTTGTTACTGTCTGATGTGTTTGTAACAAGCTTCTCTAAATTAAAGTTTTTGTCTGCAATACAAAATTCTTGATAAAAGCACTTTCAGACCAAAAAGAAAGGGGCGTTAGATTTGATCAAATAGTTGGCCATAAAAAGACAGCGTCATGATTCTCATTTTTCGTTTCGTCACAATTTATGTAGAGCTGTTTAATGCATTTGACTGAAAACATATGTCACGCGAAGTAAATTCTCCATAAAAGACATTGACATGCATGCAAGTAAACCCATTTTGTCTCTCTTTTTAGCAATTTGAAAGAAAAACTGTCTCCGGGAGACTGGCTAATGGATTTGAGCCATCTAGTCCAAAGGACCGATTCGTAATAAAACCGAATGAGATTCATGCAACTCTAGCCAAAGAAATATAATCATCGTTAGGCACACGTTTAGTTGTAATGATCAGTCGACGTTTATATTAATATGACTCGTGCATTTAGGCACTTAAATGGAAAGTAAAAATATATGGGAGAAAATGTCTTTACTGACTCCTTTCGTCACCTTTTGTGTACCATACTGACGTTTTCCCCAAACACTTTGCATTCGAGTGCTCAAATTGTATGAGGGAGTTGAACATAAAGGGTCACGAAACAAGGGGGCAAGAGTGACGAAGTAGATTTAGCCAACAATTTCTTTGCTTCTACCATTACGATAATTTATCACTTTGGTTCCAGTTGGATTTACGTCATTGTAATTTTTATGCGCCTTACCAAATTCAATTAAATGATACAAGAAGTATTCAAAGGTAAATCATTTGATATAAAAGAATAAAATGATTCCTTCTATAACGCACAAACATATAACGATTTGCTCCGTAAAGTTCTCTCCAAGATTACGAGTTTACGTGTTTCACTTTGTGCATGAGACATCTCTATATAAAGGGTGACGAAATAAACGACTACCGTGACGGTGTCTTCTTGTTCTCCAACAATTTCATCAAATTGCACACAGCTATGTTTTATTGCTGAAAGTGCTTTATCAAGAATTTTGTATTGCAGGCAAATATAATTTAGAAAAGCGGGATGAAAATACATCAGACAGTTTTAACTACAGGGTGACAAAAAACGGCGGCAAGGGCACCGAAATTCATTTAGCAAACGATATGCAATATACCAAAAAGGTATTCCACATTGCCCATCAGAGCACTGACGTTTGCACGATAGACTTGTGTTTTCCATTGGAGTGCTCAAATAAAAAGAGTGACGAAACGAGGCGGGAAAGATATCACTTGTCACTTGAAGAAAATTCTGCAAGTGACTGATTCTTCATTCTTTTATCTTTTCTGTAAGTGGAAATTTAGTGTGATTCATAAGCAGAGCAAATAATCAATTTCGTCACCCTTCCGCCTTTCCATGCCACGATGTCTTCGGATGACAAATTGACAAGCATTGAAATTTCAAAACGAAGTAATATGATAATAGGGTATGAAACCACAGCATTTTCTCTTTTTAAATTGATTTCGTCGTAGTTGCCACCTTTTTTTCGTCATCAGATTATAACGTCCTATGAATTCCCATTTTCTAACCACCCCTCTAAATTGTATTTCTCTTCAATCAAGTTTTTGATTTAGGACTTTTAGGGTATATTACTTATATCGACAATAGTGACGAAATCGATTCAGTCAGCAACATGTTTGAATAAAACCGTGGATCATTCTATTACCTTCTATTGAAATGCATGCGTTTTATTTTCGCTTAATTGCGTCATTTACAGTAATGACGCAAAGAATAAAATGATTCCTTATATAAAGCATAAGCATTTAAAGACTTACTCCGTAAAGTGCTCTCCCAGATACGCGTTTTAGTACGCTCAAATATCAAAATAAAGTAAAACATTTACGGAGAGGTGAATGCTTCTCCATTTTCTGTACTATGAAGATACTCGCTTAAAATCTAATGTTTGAAACACACTGGATGTATACAAAGGGTAACCAAAAAAGCTACTCAGTCTCCATTATCAATTCTTTTCAAAATGGACACGCGCTTTTGATTTGATTACTGAAGCACAGAGACAGTACACAAAAGGTAAAGAAAGAAGGCAGTAAAGACGGTTACTCCCAGAAATTTATTCTTAAATACATGAGTCAGATTGAAATAAAGGGTAACAAAAAAGGAGGCAAACGTGAATAAATTGATTTAGCAAACAATTTGGTCTCCTAATGTATTACGATGATATCCAAAGTAATAATTTTGGATAGAGTTGCATGAATCTAATTTGGTTTTATTGCGATTTTTCTACAAGTGATTTGTTCTGTTGTGTAGATGGGTCTAATGCATTAGACAAGTCTCCGGGGATATGTCTTTTGCTTTCTGATGCTCAAGAGCGACGAAATAATCGACTTAGTCCACGATTTGCTTTCCTTATAACTCACATTCTTCTTTCATTTTCGCTAGAGATGCATCCATGTCAATGCGTTTTATGATGAGTTTACTGCGAGTGACATGTGTCTCACTTGGTGCACTCAAATGCATGAGACAGCTCTACGTAAAGGGTGACGAAATAAAAAGACAACCATGACGATATCTTCTTCTGGCCAACTATTATGTTCAGCAATTTCATCAAATCACACATCGCTTTGTTGTACTTCTCAAAGTGCTTCATCAAGAATTTTGTTTTGTAGACAATTATAATTCAGAGAAGCGGGTTCCAAATGCATCAGACAGTTTAACTACAGGGTGACAAAAAACGGAGGCAAGAGCGACGAAATCCATTTAGTAAACGATATGCAAGTAATATTCCGAAACAATTGCACACTAGTATTATACACTGACGTTTCCTTCAAACACTTTGCGTTCGAGTGCTCAAATGTATGAGGAAGTTGAACATAAAGGGTCACGAAACAAGGCGGTAGGAGTGACGAAGTTGATTTAGCCCACAATTCACTTTGCTTGTACATTACGATGATTTATCACATT
Source organism: Diadema setosum (assembly GCF_964275005.1). Classification (NCBI taxonomy): domain Eukaryota; kingdom Metazoa; phylum Echinodermata; class Echinoidea; order Diadematoida; family Diadematidae; genus Diadema; species Diadema setosum. The sequence continues at coordinate 14,985,771 of NC_092701.1, read as the reverse complement.
GGTCTCAGTTGGATTCATCTCATTCTGTTTTATGAAGCAAATCGTGAGCTAAATCGTTTTCGTCACCCTTGCCGCCTTTTTTCGTCTTTCTTTCTGTTTGAGAAGCAAAACACGTATTTTTGTAGAGAACGACTTTTATATGGCACATTTGTTGGGCAATCACGTACAGGCGACACTGGTATAACAATTTGTTGAATTACCTATGCTGACTCCATTTCGTCATCGTCGCCTTTTTTCGTCACCCTTTCTTCAATTCTTCATAGAGAACACTGAGATGAATGTAACTGTAACCAAAATGGTATATCGATGTGTTGTATAAGCAAAGCAAATCGTGCGCTAAGTCGATTTCGTCACCATTGCCACCTTTTTTTCGTCATCCTTTCTGTTTGAGGAGAAAAACACATTTTTGTAGAGGACGACTTTTATATGGCTTATTGTTGGAAATCACCTACATTGGACACTGGTATAACAATTTGTTGTATTACCTAGGCTGCCTCCAATTCGTCATCTTGTCGCCTTTATTCGTCACCCTTTATGTAAAACTCTCTAAATGCATTGGAGCTTCTAATCCAAAGCACATGTCATTTGAAGAAAGTTCTTCATAGACAACACTGAGATGTATGTAACTGTAACTAAAATTTTATATCAATGTGTTGCATACGCAAAGCAAATCGTCTATGCAAGTCTAACATGTTGTTTACCTAAGCTGACTTCATTTCGTCTTCTTTGTCGCCTTTTTTTTTTGTCACCCTTTATTTACAACTCTTTCATTCATTGGAGCTTCTAGTCCACAGCATGTCACTTGAAGACAGTTTTTGATAAAGAAAACTGAAATTCATGTAACTGCAACCAAAATGGTATATCAATGTGTTGTATAAGCAAAGCAAATCGTGAACTAAATCGATTTCTTGACAGAGCCTAATTTTTCCGTCATCATTTCTGTTTGAAAAGCAGAACACATTTTTTTTTTTTCTTGCGAAATGCGTTTATATGACACATTGATGGGTGTTCACCTACAGAGGAAACTGGTATAAAAATTTGTTGTAGGCTGAATAGGCTGAATCCATTTTCGTCATCGTTGGCGCTTTTTTTCGTCATCGTTTCTGTTTGAAAAGCAAAACTCGCTTTTCTTTACAGAACGTCTTTGATATCGCCCATCTGCAGACATGCAACTACAGGGCAAATTGACTCTATTTCGTCATCGTTGTGTTAAGCAATTTCATCAAAGCGCCCACCGCTTTCTTTTACTTCTCAAAGTGCTTTATAAAGAATTTTGTATTGGAGACAAATATAACTCACAGAAGCAGTATAACAAATACATCAGACATTTTAACTATAGGTTGACGATAAACGGCGGCAAGGGCCACGAAATCCATTTAGCACGATATATGCAAGTAATATAGCGAAACGTTGTACCAAATCACATAGTAGTATTATATACTGCTTCCCCCAAACACTTTGCATTCGAGTGGTCAAATGTATGAGCGAGTTCAACATAGAGTGTCACGAAACAAGGCGGCAAGAGTGACGAAGTAGATATTACGACGATTTATCAGTTTGGTTCCAGTTTGATTCATCTCGTTCTGTTTTTGTTTTTCTCAATTCTCTTCAAGTGACTTCTGGTCTCAAACAAGAAAGTTGTTTATCGCTAACATTGAGAAGCAAAACTTTATTTGGTAAAGTGATGCGCAATTGATGTAATATCTACGCAGTTTTATTGGGGAAATAGATTTCTTCGAACTGTTTCGCTTTTTAGTTTTTCACTCTCATTTTACGGAAGGTTGATGTATTTGAGCCCTCTATTTCAAATCACTTGTTACTTGAAGGAAGTTCTTTATAAGAGAAACTCCCAAGTGTAACAAAATTGCCATAGATACGTGATGTAGAAACGAATCAAATTGTGACCTAAATCGATTTTGTCACCCTTGTCCCCTTTTCATATCACGATATCTTTTTTAGAAGAGAACTTAATTCGGATGACAGATTGGCAAGCATTGCAACTTCAAAAATAAGTATGACGATATGGTAGATTACCACAGCATTTTCTTTTTAGTTAAAGAGATTTCGTCCTAATTTTAACCCACTTCTCTAAATTCTATTTCCCTCCAATACACAAAGTTTTTGATAAAGGATTCTGAGAGTATATAACGATTTTGTATATTACTTATACCGACAATAGTGACAAAATCGATTCAGCCAGTAACATGTTTGAATAGAAAATTAGATCATCGTACTACTTTTCTTCGAAATGCATCCTGCTTATTGTGCAAATACATCATTGACTGAAAAGGAATTTGATGCTTTTTACCAAATATAATAAATCATATACTTCACGAACTTTTCAGAGCTTGATTACAATTCGTTTGATTTTCCTTAACTGCGTCATTGACAACAATGACGCAAAGAATTACATGAAATCCTTCAATATGGCACAAGCATCGAAAGATTAGAAGAGTGAAATGCTCTACCAATAACGAGTTTTCACATTTATCATTTACTTGTGTGTAAAGGGTGACAAAAAAATACAACGATGCCGAAATCGATTTAACCACCAGTACCCTCGAATATCGTTTTAATGCTTTACTACGAGGTGAATACTTCTCAATGTGATATACTAAGAAGTTTTCCTCAAAAGACACGCGCTTTGAATTGAATGCTTATTAAGAAAATTGCGTGTATACATCGGGTGACCGAAAAACCTTCTCAGTCTGCTTTATCAAGTTTTTTCTTTTTTGTCAAAATTGACACACGATTTTGATTTGATTCCTGAAACAGTACACAAAAGGTGACGAAATAAGGTAGTAAAGGTGTTTTCTCCCAGATAAAAAATTGGATACATGAGTCAGAACAATATAAAGGTGACGGAAAAAATCCGGTAAACGTTTCAAAATGGATTTAAACCACAATTTGGTTTGCTTTTGTGCATAACGACGATATATCACTTTGGATATAGTTGCACGAATCTCGTTCCGTTTTTATTACGAATTTGTCCTTTGGACTAGATAGCTCAAATCCATTAGCCAGTCTCCAGGAGACATTTTTTTTTTTTTTGCTTTTAAATGCTCAAGAGTGACGAAATTGACTCATTTGCATGCATGTCAATGATGTTTTATTTGGTACTCAACATATAACATTCTTGAAGTAATCACAGCTGAGAGATACATGACAAAGAATAAATTTTCTTCAGCTTCTTAATGATACATGCACATTTTTCTCTTGAGGTATGTTGTCTGTGTGGGTTTATAATGGAAAGGAATGTTAAAAGCTGACATAACCAGAAGGTTGTTAACGAGATGTCGAGTGGTAAGCGCATATACACAATCTAAAATTATTGAAATCTAGGCCTATGGTCATCCTTTCTGTTTAAGGAGGAAAACACGTATTTTTGTAGAGAGCGACTTTTATATGGCACATTGTTGGAATATCACCTACAGGGGACACTGCATGGTATAACAATTTGTTACTGTCTGATGTGTTTGTAACAAGCTTCTCTAAATTATAAATTTGTCTGCAATACAAAATTCTTGATAAAAGCACTTTCAGACCAAAAAGAAAGGGGCGTTAGATTTGATCAAATAGTTGGCCATAAAAAGACAGCGTCATGATTCTCATTTTTCGTTTCGTCACAATTTATGTAGAGCTGTTTAATGCATTTGACTGAAAACATATGTCACGCGAAGTAAATTCTCCATAAAACACATTGACATGCATGCAAGTAAACCCATTTTGTCTCTCTTTTTAGCAATTTGAAAGAAAAACTGTCTCCGGGAGACTGGCTAATGGATTTGAGCCATCTAGTCCAAAGGACCGATTCGTAATAAAACCGAATGAGATTCATGCAACTCTAGCCAAAGAAATATAATCATCGTTAGGCACACGTTTAGTCGTAATGATCAGTCGACGTTTATATTAATATGACTCGTGCATTTAGGCACTTAAATGGAAAGTAAAAATATATGGGAGAAAATGTCTTTACTGACTCCTTTCGTCACCTTTTGTGTACCATACTGACGTTTTCCCCAAACACTTTGCATTCGAGTGCTCAAATTGTATGAGGGAGTTGAACATAAAGGGTCACGAAACAAGGGGGCAAGAGTGACGAAGTAGATTTAGCCAACAATTTCTTTGCTTCTACCATTACGATAATTTATCACTTTGGTTCCAGTTGGATTTACGTCATTGTAATTTTTATGCGCCTTACCAAATTCAATTAAATGATACAAGAAGTATTCAAAGGTAAATCATTTGATATAAAAGAATAAAATGATTCCTTCTATAACGCACAAACATATAACGATTTGCTCCGTAAAGTTCTCTCCAAGATTACGAGTTTAGGTGTTTCACTTTGTGCATGAGACATCTCTATATAAAGGGTGACGAAATAAACGACTACCGTGACGGTGTCTTCTTGTTCTCCAACAATTTCATCAAATTGCACACAGCTATGTTTTATTGCTGAAAGTGCTTTATCAAGAATTTTGTATTGCAGGCAAATATAATTTAGAAAAGCGGGATGAAAATACATCAGACAGTTTTAACTACAGGGTGACAAAAAACGGCGGCAAGGGCACCGAAATTCATTTAGCAAACGATATGCAATATACCAAAAAGGTATTCCACATTGCCCATCAGAGCACTGACGTTTGCACGATAGACTTGTGTTTTCCATTGGAGTGCTCAAATAAAAAGAGTGACGAAACGAGGCGGGAAAGATATCACTTGTCACTTGAAGAAAATTCTGCAAGTGACTGATTCTTCATTCTTTTATCTTTTCTGTAAGTGGAAATTTAGTGTGATTCATAAGCAGAGCAAATAATCAATTTCGTCACCCTTCCGCCTTTCCATGCCACGATGTCTTCGGATGACAAATTGACAAGCATTGAAATTTCAAAACGAAGTAATATGATAATAGGGTATGAAACCACAGCATTTTCTCTTTTTAAATTGATTTCGTCGTAGTTGCCACCTTTTTTTCGTCATCAGATTATAACGTCCTATGAATTCCCATTTTCTAACCACCCCTCTAAATTGTATTTCTCTTCAATCAAGTTTTTGATTTAGGACTTTTAGGGTATATTACTTATATCGACAATAGTGACGAAATCGATTCAGTCAGCAACATGTTTGAATAAAACCGTGGATCATTCTATTACCTTCTATTGAAATGCATGCGTTTTATTTTCGCTTAATTGCGTCATTTACAGTAATGACGCAAAGAATAAAATGATTCCTTATATAAAGCATAAGCATTTAAAGACTTACTCCGTAAAGTGCTCTCCCAGATACGCGTTTTAGTACGCTCAAATATCAAAATAAAGTAAAACATTTACGGAGAGGTGAATGCTTCTCCATTTTCTGTACTATGAAGATACTCGCTTAAAATCTAATGTTTGAAACACACTGGATGTATACAAAGGGTAACCAAAAAAGCTACTCAGTCTCCATTATCAATTCTTTTCAAAATGGACACGCGCTTTTGATTTGATTACTGAAGCACAGAGACAGTACACAAAAGGTAAAGAAAGAAGGCAGTAAAGACGGTTACTCCCAGAAATTTATTCTTAAATACATGAGTCAGATTGAAATAAAGGGTAACAAAAAAGGAGGCAAACGTGAAGAAATTGATTTAGCAAACAATTTGGTCTCCTAATGTATTACGATGATATCCAAAGTAATAATTTTGGATAGAGTTGCATGAATCTAATTTGGTTTTATTGCGATTTTTCTACAAGTGATTTGTTCTGTTGTGTAGATGGGTCTAATGCATTAGACAAGTCTCCGGGGATATGTCTTTTGCTTTCTGATGCTCAAGAGCGACGAAATAATCGACTTAGTCCACGATTTGCTTTGCTTATAACTCACATTCTTCTTTCATTTTCGCTAGAGATGCATCCATGTCAATGCGTTTTATGAAGAGTTTACTGCGAGTGACATGTGTCTCACTTGGTGCACTCAAATGCATGAGACAGCTCTACGTAAAGGGTGACGAAATAAAAAGACAACCATGACGATATCTTCTTCTGGCCAACTATTATGTTCAGCAATTTCATCAAATCACACATCGCTTTGTTGTACTTCTCAAAGTGCTTCATCAAGAATTTTGTTTTGTAGACAATTATAATTCAGAGAAGCGGGTTCCAAATGCATCAGACAGTTTAACTACAGGGTGACAAAAAACGGAGGCAAGAGCGACGAAATCCATTTAGTAAACGATATGCAAGTAATATTCCGAAACAATTGCACACTAGTATTATACACTGACGTTTCCTTCAAACACTTTGCGTTCGAGTGCTCAAATGTATGAGGAAGTTGAACATAAAGGGTCACGAAACAAGGCGGTAGGAGTGACGAAGTTGATTTAGCCCACAATTCACTTTGCTTGTACATTACGATGATTTATCACATTGGTCTCAGTTGGATTCATCTCATTCTGTTTTATGAAGCAAATCGTGAGCTAAATCGTTTTCGTCACCCTTGCCGCCTTTTTTCGTCTTTCTTTCTGTTTGAGAAGCAAAACACGTATTTTTGTAGAGAACGACTTTTATATGGCACATTTGTTGGGCAATCACGTACAGGCGACACTGGTATAACAATTTGTTGAATTACCTATGCTGACTCCATTTCGTCATCGTCGCCTTTTTTCGTCACCCTTTCTTCAATTCTTCATAGAGAACACTGAGATGAATGTAACTGTAACCAAAATGGTATATCGATGTGTTGTATAAGCAAAGCAAATCGTGCGCTAAGTCGATTTCGTCACCATTGCCACCTTTTTTTCGTCATCCTTTCTGTTTGAGGAGAAAAACACATTTTTGTAGAGGACGACTTTTATATGGCTTATTGTTGGAAATCACCTACATTGGACACTGGTATAACAATTTGTTGTATTACCTAGGCTGCCTCCAATTCGTCATCTTGTCGCCTTTATTCGTCACTCTTTATGTAAAACTCTCTAAATGCATTGGAGCTTCTAGTCCAAAGCACATGTCATTTGAAGAAAGTTCTTCATAGACAACACTGAGATGTATGTAACTGTAACTAAAATTTTATATCAATGTGTTGCATACGCAAAGCAAATCGTCTATGCAAGTCTAACATGTTGTTTACCTAAGCTGACTTCATTTCGTCTTCTTTGTCGCCTTTTTTTTTTGTCACCCTTTATTTACAACTCTTTCATTCATTGGAGCTTCTAGTCCACAGCATGTCACTTGAAGACAGTTTTTGATAAAGAAAACTGAAATTCATGTAACTGCAACCAAAATGGTATATCAATGGTATATCAAATCGTGAACTAAATCGATTTCTTGACAGAGCCTAATTTTTCCGTCATCATTTCTGTTTGAAAAGCAGAACACATTTTTTTTTTTTCTTGCGAAATGCGTTTATATGACACATTGATGGGTGTTCACCTACAGAGGAAACTGGTATAAAAATTTGTTGTAGGCTGAATAGGCTGAATCCATTTTCGTCATCGTTGGCGCTTTTTTTCGTCATCGTTTCTGTTTGAAAAGCAAAACTCGCTTTTCTTTACAGAACGTCTTTGATATCGCCCATCTGCAGACATGCAACTACAGGGCAAATTGACTCTATTTCGTCATCGTTGTGTTAAGCAATTTCATCAAAGCGCCCACCGCTTTCTTTTACTTCTCAAAGTGCTTTATAAAGAATTTTGTATTGGAGACAAATATAACTCACAGAAGCAGTATAACAAATACATCAGACATTTTAACTATAGGTTGACGATAAACGGCGGCAAGGGCCACGAAATCCATTTAGCACGATATATGCAAGTAATATAGCGAAACGTTGTACCAAATCACATAGTAGTATTATATACTGCTTCCCCCAAACACTTTGCATTCGAGTGGTCAAATGTATGAGCGAGTTCAACATAGAGTGTCACGAAACAAGGCGGCAAGAGTGACGAAGTAGATATTACGACGATTTATCAGTTTGGTTCCAGTTTGATTCATCTCGTTCTGTTTTTGTTTTTCTCAATTCTCTTCAAGTGACTTCTGGTCTCAAACAAGAAAGTTGTTTATCGCTAACATTGAGAAGCAAAACTTTATTTGGTAAAGTGATGCGCAATTGATGTAATATCTACGCAGTTTTATTGGGGAAATAGATTTCTTCGAACTGTTTCGCTTTTTAGTTTTTCACTCTCATTTTACGGAAGGTTGATGTATTTGAGCCCTCTATTTCAAATCACTTGTTACTTGAAGGAAGTTCTTTATAAGAGAAACTCCCAAGTGTAACAAAATTGCCATAGATACGTGATGTAGAAACGAATCAAATTGTGACCTAAATCGATTTTGTCACCCTTGTCCCCTTTTCATATCACGATATCTTTTTTAGAAGAGAACTTAATTCGGATGACAGATTGGCAAGCATTGCAACTTCAAAAATAAGTATGACGATATGGTAGATTACCACAGCATTTTCTTTTTAGTTAAAGAGATTTCGTCCTAATTTTAACCCACTTCTCTAAATTCTATTTCCCTCCAATACACAAAGTTTTTGATAAAGGATTCTGAGAGTATATAACGATTTTGTATATTACTTATACCGACAATAGTGACAAAATCGATTCAGCCAGTAACATGTTTGAATAGAAAATTAGATCATCGTACTACTTTTCTTCGAAATGCATCCTGCTTATTGTGCAAATACATCATTGACTGAAAAGGAATTTGATGCTTTTTACCAAATATAATAAATCATATACTTCACGAACTTTTCAGAGCTTGATTACAATTCGTTTGATTTTCCTTAACTGCGTCATTGACAACAATGACGCAAAGAATTACATGAAATCCTTCAATATGGCACAAGCATCGAAAGATTAGAAGAGTGAAATGCTCTACCAATAACGAGTTTTCACATTTATCATTTACTTGTGTGTAAAGGGTGACGAAAAAATACAACGATGCCGAAATCGATTTAACCACCAGTACCCTCGAATATCGTTTTAATGCTTTACTACGAGGTGAATACTTCTCAATGTGATATACTAAGAAGTTTTCCTCAAAAGACACGCGCTTTGAATTGAATGCTTATTAAGAAAATTGCGTGTATACATCGGGTGACCGAAAAACCTTCTCAGTCTGCTTTATCAAGTTTTTTCTTTTTTGTCAAAATTGACACACGATTTTGATTTGATTCCTGAAACAGTACACAAAAGGTGACGAAATAAGGTAGTAAAGGTGTTTTCTCCCAGATAAAAAATTGGATACATGAGTCAGAACAATATAAAGGTGCCGGAAAAAATCCGGTAAACGTTTCAAAATGGATTTAAACCACAATTTGGTTTGCTTTTGTGCATAACGACGATATATCACTTTGGATATAGTTGCACGAATCTCGTTCCGTTTTTATTACGAATTTGTCCTTTGGACTAGATAGCTCAAATCCATTAGCCAGTCTCCAGGAGACATTTTTTTTTTTTTTTTGCTTTTAAATGCTCAAGAGTGACGAAATTGACTCATTTGCATGCATGTCAATGATGTTTTATTTGGTACTCAACATATAACATTCTTGAAGTAATCACAGCTGAGAGATACATGACAAAGAATAAATTTTCTTCAGCTTCTTAATGATACATGCACATTTTTCTCTTGAGGTATGTTGTCTGTGTGGGTTTATAATGGAAAGGAATGTTAAAAGCTGACATAACCGGAAGGTTGTTAACGAGATGTCGAGTGGTAAGCGCATATACACAATCTAAAATTATTGAAATCTAGGCCTATGGTCATCCTTTCTGTTTAAGGAGGAAAACACGTATTTTTGTAGAGAGCGACTTTTATATGGCACATTGTTGGAATATCACCTACAGGGGACACTGCATGGTATAACAATTTGTTACTGTCTGATGTGTTTGTAACAAGCTTCTCTAAATTATAAATTTGTCTGCAATACAAAATTCTTGATAAAAGCACTTTCAGACCAAAAAGAAAGGGGCGTTAGATTTGATCAAATAGTTGGCCATAAAAAGACAGCGTCATGATTCTCATTTTTCGTTTCGTCACAATTTATGTAGAGCTGTTTAATGCATTTGACTGAAAACATATGTCACGCGAAGTAAATTCTCCATAAAACACATTGACATGCATGCAAGTAAACCCATTTTGTCTCTCTTTTTAGCAATTTGAAAGAAAAACTGTCTCCGGGAGACTGGCTAATGGATTTGAGCCATCTAGTCCAAAGGACCGATTCGTAATAAAACCGAATGAGATTCATGCAACTCTAGCCAAAGAAATATAATCATCGTTAGGCACACGTTTAGTCGTAATGATCAGTCGACGTTTATATTAATATGACTCGTGCATTTAGGCACTTAAATGGAAAGTAAAAATATATGGGAGAAAATGTCTTTACTGACTCCTTTCGTCACCTTTTGTGTACCATACTGACGTTTTCCCCAAACACTTTGCATTCGAGTGCTCAAATTGTATGAGGGAGTTGAACATAAAGGGTCACGAAACAAGGGGGCAAGAGTGACGAAGTAGATTTAGCCAACAATTTCTTTGCTTCTACCATTACGATAATTTATCACTTTGGTTCCAGTTGGATTTACGTCATTGTAATTTTTATGCGCCTTACCAAATTCAATTAAATGATACAAGAAGTATTCAAAGGTAAATCATTTGATATAAAAGAATAAAATGATTCCTTCTATAACGCACAAACATATAACGATTTGCTCCGTAAAGTTCTCTCCAAGATTACGAGTTTAGGTGTTTCACTTTGTGCATGAGACATCTCTATATAAAGGGTGACGAAATAAACGACTACCGTGACGGTGTCTTCTTGTTCTCCAACAATTTCATCAAATTGCACACAGCTATGTTTTATTGCTGAAAGTGCTTTATCAAGAATTTTGTATTGCAGGCAAATATAATTTAGAAAAGCGGGATGAAAATACATCAGACAGTTTTAACTACAGGGTGACAAAAAACGGCGGCAAGGGCACCGAAATTCATTTAGCAAACGATATGCAATATACCAAAAAGGTATTCCACATTGCCCATCAGAGCACTGACGTTTGCACGATAGACTTGTGTTTTCCATTGGAGTGCTCAAATAAAAAGAGTGACGAAACGAGGCGGGAAAGATATCACTTGTCACTTGAAGAAAATTCTGCAAGTGACTGATTCTTCATTCTTTTATCTTTTCTGTAAGTGGAAATTTAGTGTGATTCATAAGCAGAGCAAATAATCAATTTCGTCACCCTTCCGCCTTTCCATGCCACGATGTCTTCGGATGACAAATTGACAAGCATTGAAATTTCAAAACGAAGTAATATGATAATAGGGTATGAAACCACAGCATTTTCTCTTTTTAAATTGATTTCGTCGTAGTTGCCACCTTTTTTTCGTCATCAGATTATAACGTCCTATGAATTCCCATTTTCTAACCACCCCTCTAAATTGTATTTCTCTTCAATCAAGTTTTTGATTTAGGACTTTTAGGGTATATTACTTATATCGACAATAGTGACGAAATCGATTCAGTCAGCAACATGTTTGAATAAAACCGTGGATCATTCTATTACCTTCTATTGAAATGCATGCGTTTTATTTTCGCTTAATTGCGTCATTTACAGTAATGACGCAAAGAATAAAATGATTCCTTATATAAAGCATAAGCATTTAAAGACTTACTCCGTAAAGTGCTCTCCCAGATACGCGTTTTAGTACGCTCAAATATCAAAATAAAGTAAAACATTTACGGAGAGGTGAATGCTTCTCCATTTTCTGTACTATGAAGATACTCGCTTAAAATCTAATGTTTGAAACACACTGGATGTATACAAAGGGTAACCAAAAAAGCTACTCAGTCTCCATTATCAATTCTTTTCAAAATGGACACGCGCTTTTGATTTGATTACTGAAGCACAGAGACAGTACACAAAAGGTAAAGAAAGAAGGCAGTAAAGACGGTTACTCCCAGAAATTTATTCTTAAATACATGAGTCAGATTGAAATAAAGGGTAACAAAAAAGGAGGCAAACGTGAAGAAATTGATTTAGCAAACAATTTGGTCTCCTAATGTATTACGATGATATCCAAAGTAATAATTTTGGATAGAGTTGCATGAATCTAATTTGGTTTTATTGCGATTTTTCTACAAGTGATTTGTTCTGTTGTGTAGATGGGTCTAATGCATTAGACAAGTCTCCGGGGATATGTCTTTTGCTTTCTGATGCTCAAGAGCGACGAAATAATCGACTTAGTCCACGATTTGCTTTGCTTATAACTCACATTCTTCTTTCATTTTCGCTAGAGATGCATCCATGTCAATGCGTTTTATGAAGAGTTTACTGCGAGTGACATGTGTCTCACTTGGTGCACTCAAATGCATGAGACAGCTCTACGTAAAGGGTGACGAAATAAAAAGACAACCATGACGATATCTTCTTCTGGCCAACTATTATGTTCAGCAATTTCATCAAATCACACATCGCTTTGTTGTACTTCTCAAAGTGCTTCATCAAGAATTTTGTTTTGTAGACAATTATAATTCAGAGAAGCGGGTTCCAAATGCATCAGACAGTTTAACTACAGGGTGACAAAAAACGGAGGCAAGAGCGACGAAATCCATTTAGTAAACGATATGCAAGTAATATTCCGAAACAATTGCACACTAGTATTATACACTGACGTTTCCTTCAAACACTTTGCGTTCGAGTGCTCAAATGTATGAGGAAGTTGAACATAAAGGGTCACGAAACAAGGCGGTAGGAGTGACGAAGTTGATTTAGCCCACAATTCACTTTGCTTGTACATTACGATGATTTATCACATTGGTCTCAGTTGGATTCATCTCATTCTGTTTTATGAAGCAAATCGTGAGCTAAATCGTTTTCGTCACCCTTGCCGCCTTTTTTCGTCTTTCTTTCTGTTTGAGAAGCAAAACACGTATTTTTGTAGAGAACGACTTTTATATGGCACATTTGTTGGGCAATCACGTACAGGCGACACTGGTATAACAATTTGTTGAATTACCTATGCTGACTCCATTTCGTCATCGTCGCCTTTTTTCGTCACCCTTTCTTCAATTCTTCATAGAGAACACTGAGATGAATGTAACTGTAACCAAAATGGTATATCGATGTGTTGTATAAGCAAAGCAAATCGTGCGCTAAGTCGATTTCGTCACCATTGCCACCTTTTTTTCGTCATCCTTTCTGTTTGAGGAGAAAAACACATTTTTGTAGAGGACGACTTTTATATGGCTTATTGTTGGAAATCACCTACATTGGACACTGGTATAACAATTTGTTGTATTACCTAGGCTGCCTCCAATTCGTCATCTTGTCGCCTTTATTCGTCACTCTTTATGTAAAACTCTCTAAATGCATTGGAGCTTCTAGTCCAAAGCACATGTCATTTGAAGAAAGTTCTTCATAGACAACACTGAGATGTATGTAACTGTAACTAAAATTTTATATCAATGTGTTGCATACGCAAAGCAAATCGTCTATGCAAGTCTAACATGTTGTTTACCTAAGCTGACTTCATTTCGTCTTCTTTGTCGCCTTTTTTTTTTGTCACCCTTTATTTACAACTCTTTCATTCATTGGAGCTTCTAGTCCACAGCATGTCACTTGAAGACAGTTTTTGATAAAGAAAACTGAAATTCATGTAACTGCAACCAAAATGGTATATCAATGGTATATCAAATCGTGAACTAAATCGATTTCTTGACAGAGCCTAATTTTTCCGTCATCATTTCTGTTTGAAAAGCAGAACACATTTTTTTTTTTTCTTGCGAAATGCGTTTATATGACACATTGATGGGTGTTCACCTACAGAGGAAACTGGTATAAAAATTTGTTGTAGGCTGAATAGGCTGAATCCATTTTCGTCATCGTTGGCGCTTTTTTTCGTCATCGTTTCTGTTTGAAAAGCAAAACTCGCTTTTCTTTACAGAACGTCTTTGATATCGCCCATCTGCAGACATGCAACTACAGGGCAAATTGACTCTATTTCGTCATCGTTGTGTTAAGCAATTTCATCAAAGCGCCCACCGCTTTCTTTTACTTCTCAAAGTGCTTTATAAAGAATTTTGTATTGGAGACAAATATAACTCACAGAAGCAGTATAACAAATACATCAGACATTTTAACTATAGGTTGACGATAAACGGCGGCAAGGGCCACGAAATCCATTTAGCACGATATATGCAAGTAATATAGCGAAACGTTGTACCAAATCACATAGTAGTATTATATACTGCTTCCCCCAAACACTTTGCATTCGAGTGGTCAAATGTATGAGCGAGTTCAACATAGAGTGTCACGAAACAAGGCGGCAAGAGTGACGAAGTAGATATTACGACGATTTATCAGTTTGGTTCCAGTTTGATTCATCTCGTTCTGTTTTTGTTTTTCTCAATTCTCTTCAAGTGACTTCTGGTCTCAAACAAGAAAGTTGTTTATCGCTAACATTGAGAAGCAAAACTTTATTTGGTAAAGTGATGCGCAATTGATGTAATATCTACGCAGTTTTATTGGGGAAATAGATTTCTTCGAACTGTTTCGCTTTTTAGTTTTTCACTCTCATTTTACGGAAGGTTGATGTATTTGAGCCCTCTATTTCAAATCACTTGTTACTTGAAGGAAGTTCTTTATAAGAGAAACTCCCAAGTGTAACAAAATTGCCATAGATACGTGATGTAGAAACGAATCAAATTGTGACCTAAATCGATTTTGTCACCCTTGTCCCCTTTTCATATCACGATATCTTTTTTAGAAGAGAACTTAATTCGGATGACAGATTGGCAAGCATTGCAACTTCAAAAATAAGTATGACGATATGGTAGATTACCACAGCATTTTCTTTTTAGTTAAAGAGATTTCGTCCTAATTTTAACCCACTTCTCTAAATTCTATTTCCCTCCAATACACAAAGTTTTTGATAAAGGATTCTGAGAGTATATAACGATTTTGTATATTACTTATACCGACAATAGTGACAAAATCGATTCAGCCAGTAACATGTTTGAATAGAAAATTAGATCATCGTACTACTTTTCTTCGAAATGCATCCTGCTTATTGTGCAAATACATCATTGACTGAAAAGGAATTTGATGCTTTTTACCAAATATAATAAATCATATACTTCACGAACTTTTCAGAGCTTGATTACAATTCGTTTGATTTTCCTTAACTGCGTCATTGACAACAATGACGCAAAGAATTACATGAAATCCTTCAATATGGCACAAGCATCGAAAGATTAGAAGAGTGAAATGCTCTACCAATAACGAGTTTTCACATTTATCATTTACTTGTGTGTAAAGGGTGACGAAAAAATACAACGATGCCGAAATCGATTTAACCACCAGTACCCTCGAATATCGTTTTAATGCTTTACTACGAGGTGAATACTTCTCAATGTGATATACTAAGAAGTTTTCCTCAAAAGACACGCGCTTTGAATTGAATGCTTATTAAGAAAATTGCGTGTATACATCGGGTGACCGAAAAACCTTCTCAGTCTGCTTTATCAAGTTTTTTCTTTTTTGTCAAAATTGACACACGATTTTGATTTGATTCCTGAAACAGTACACAAAAGGTGACGAAATAAGGTAGTAAAGGTGTTTTCTCCCAGATAAAAAATTGGATACATGAGTCAGAACAATATAAAGGTGCCGGAAAAAATCCGGTAAACGTTTCAAAATGGATTTAAACCACAATTTGGTTTGCTTTTGTGCATAACGACGATATATCACTTTGGATATAGTTGCACGAATCTCGTTCCGTTTTTATTACGAATTTGTCCTTTGGACTAGATAGCTCAAATCCATTAGCCAGTCTCCAGGAGACATTTTTTTTTTTTTTTTGCTTTTAAATGCTCAAGAGTGACGAAATTGACTCATTTGCATGCATGTCAATGATGTTTTATTTGGTACTCAACATATAACATTCTTGAAGTAATCACAGCTGAGAGATACATGACAAAGAATAAATTTTCTTCAGCTTCTTAATGATACATGCACATTTTTCTCTTGAGGTATGTTGTCTGTGTGGGTTTATAATGGAAAGGAATGTTAAAAGCTGACATAACCGGAAGGTTGTTAACGAGATGTCGAGTGGTAAGCGCATATACACAATCTAAAATTATTGAAATCTAGGCCTATGGTCATCCTTTCTGTTTAAGGAGGAAAACACGTATTTTTGTAGAGAGCGACTTTTATATGGCACATTGTTGGAATATCACCTACAGGGGACACTGCATGGTATAACAATTTGTTACTGTCTGATGTGTTTGTAACAAGCTTCTCTAAATTATAAATTTGTCTGCAATACAAAATTCTTGATAAAAGCACTTTCAGACCAAAAAGAAAGGGGCGTTAGATTTGATCAAATAGTTGGCCATAAAAAGACAGCGTCATGATTCTCATTTTTCGTTTCGTCACAATTTATGTAGAGCTGTTTAATGCATTTGACTGAAAACATATGTCACGCGAAGTAAATTCTCCATAAAACACATTGACATGCATGCAAGTAAACCCATTTTGTCTCTCTTTTTAGCAATTTGAAAGAAAAACTGTCTCCGGGAGACTGGCTAATGGATTTGAGCCATCTAGTCCAAAGGACCGATTCGTAATAAAACCGAATGAGATTCATGCAACTCTAGCCAAAGAAATATAATCATCGTTAGGCACACGTTTAGTCGTAATGATCAGTCGACGTTTATATTAATATGACTCGTGCATTTAGGCACTTAAATGGAAAGTAAAAATATATGGGAGAAAATGTCTTTACTGACTCCTTTCGTCACCTTTTGTGTACCATACTGACGTTTTCCCCAAACACTTTGCATTCGAGTGCTCAAATTGTATGAGGGAGTTGAACATAAAGGGTCACGAAACAAGGGGGCAAGAGTGACGAAGTAGATTTAGCCAACAATTTCTTTGCTTCTACCATTACGATAATTTATCACTTTGGTTCCAGTTGGATTTACGTCATTGTAATTTTTATGCGCCTTACCAAATTCAATTAAATGATACAAGAAGTATTCAAAGGTAAATCATTTGATATAAAAGAATAAAATGATTCCTTCTATAACGCACAAACATATAACGATTTGCTCCGTAAAGTTCTCTCCAAGATTACGAGTTTAGGTGTTTCACTTTGTGCATGAGACATCTCTATATAAAGGGTGACGAAATAAACGACTACCGTGACGGTGTCTTCTTGTTCTCCAACAATTTCATCAAATTGCACACAGCTATGTTTTATTGCTGAAAGTGCTTTATCAAGAATTTTGTATTGCAGGCAAATATAATTTAGAAAAGCGGGATGAAAATACATCAGACAGTTTTAACTACAGGGTGACAAAAAACGGCGGCAAGGGCACCGAAATTCATTTAGCAAACGATATGCAATATACCAAAAAGGTATTCCACATTGCCCATCAGAGCACTGACGTTTGCACGATAGACTTGTGTTTTCCATTGGAGTGCTCAAATAAAAAGAGTGACGAAACGAGGCGGGAAAGATATCACTTGTCACTTGAAGAAAATTCTGCAAGTGACTGATTCTTCATTCTTTTATCTTTTCTGTAAGTGGAAATTTAGTGTGATTCATAAGCAGAGCAAATAATCAATTTCGTCACCCTTCCGCCTTTCCATGCCACGATGTCTTCGGATGACAAATTGACAAGCATTGAAATTTCAAAACGAAGTAATATGATAATAGGGTATGAAACCACAGCATTTTCTCTTTTTAAATTGATTTCGTCGTAGTTGCCACCTTTTTTTCGTCATCAGATTATAACGTCCTATGAATTCCCATTTTCTAACCACCCCTCTAAATTGTATTTCTCTTCAATCAAGTTTTTGATTTAGGACTTTTAGGGTATATTACTTATATCGACAATAGTGACGAAATCGATTCAGTCAGCAACATGTTTGAATAAAACCGTGGATCATTCTATTACCTTCTATTGAAATGCATGCGTTTTATTTTCGCTTAATTGCGTCATTTACAGTAATGACGCAAAGAATAAAATGATTCCTTATATAAAGCATAAGCATTTAAAGACTTACTCCGTAAAGTGCTCTCCCAGATACGCGTTTTAGTACGCTCAAATATCAAAATAAAGTAAAACATTTACGGAGAGGTGAATGCTTCTCCATTTTCTGTACTATGAAGATACTCGCTTAAAATCTAATGTTTGAAACACACTGGATGTATACAAAGGGTAACCAAAAAAGCTACTCAGTCTCCATTATCAATTCTTTTCAAAATGGACACGCGCTTTTGATTTGATTACTGAAGCACAGAGACAGTACACAAAAGGTAAAGAAAGAAGGCAGTAAAGACGGTTACTCCCAGAAATTTATTCTTAAATACATGAGTCAGATTGAAATAAAGGGTAACAAAAAAGGAGGCAAACGTGAAGAAATTGATTTAGCAAACAATTTGGTCTCCTAATGTATTACGATGATATCCAAAGTAATAATTTTGGATAGAGTTGCATGAATCTAATTTGGTTTTATTGCGATTTTTCTACAAGTGATTTGTTCTGTTGTGTAGATGGGTCTAATGCATTAGACAAGTCTCCGGGGATATGTCTTTTGCTTTCTGATGCTCAAGAGCGACGAAATAATCGACTTAGTCCACGATTTGCTTTGCTTATAACTCACATTCTTCTTTCATTTTCGCTAGAGATGCATCCATGTCAATGCGTTTTATGAAGAGTTTACTGCGAGTGACATGTGTCTCACTTGGTGCACTCAAATGCATGAGACAGCTCTACGTAAAGGGTGACGAAATAAAAAGACAACCATGACGATATCTTCTTCTGGCCAACTATTATGTTCAGCAATTTCATCAAATCACACATCGCTTTGTTGTACTTCTCAAAGTGCTTCATCAAGAATTTTGTTTTGTAGACAATTATAATTCAGAGAAGCGGGTTCCAAATGCATCAGACAGTTTAACTACAGGGTGACAAAAAACGGAGGCAAGAGCGACGAAATCCATTTAGTAAACGATATGCAAGTAATATTCCGAAACAATTGCACACTAGTATTATACACTGACGTTTCCTTCAAACACTTTGCGTTCGAGTGCTCAAATGTATGAGGAAGTTGAACATAAAGGGTCACGAAACAAGGCGGTAGGAGTGACGAAGTTGATTTAGCCCACAATTCACTTTGCTTGTACATTACGATGATTTATCACATTGGTCTCAGTTGGATTCATCTCATTCTGTTTTATGAAGCAAATCGTGAGCTAAATCGTTTTCGTCACCCTTGCCGCCTTTTTTCGTCTTTCTTTCTGTTTGAGAAGCAAAACACGTATTTTTGTAGAGAACGACTTTTATATGGCACATTTGTTGGGCAATCACGTACAGGCGACACTGGTATAACAATTTGTTCAATTACCTATGCTGACTCCATTTCGTCATCGTCGCCTTTTTTCGTCACCCTTTCTTCAATTCTTCATAGAGAACACTGAGATGAATGTAACTGTAACCAAAATGGTATATCGATGTGTTGTATAAGCAAAGCAAATCGTGCGCTAAGTCGATTTCGTCACCATTGCCACCTTTTTTTCGTCATCCTTTCTGTTTGAGGAGAAAAACACATTTTTGTAGAGGACGACTTTTATATGGCTTATTGTTGGAAATCACCTACATTGGACACTGGTATAACAATTTGTTGTATTACCTAGGCTGCCTCCAATTCGTCATCTTGTCGCCTTTATTCGTCACCCTTTATGTAAAACTCTCTAAATGCATGGAGCTTCTAGTCCAAAGCACATGTCATTTGAAGAAAGTTCTTCATAGACAACACTGAGATGTATGTAACTGTAACTAAAATTTTATATCAATGTGTTGCATACGCAAAGCAAATCGTCTATGCAAGTCTAACATGTTGTTTACCTAAGCTGACTTCATTTCGTCTTCTTTGTCGCCTTTTTTTTTTGTCACCCTTTATTTACAACTCTTTCATTCATTGGAGCTTCTAGTCCACAGCATGTCACTTGAAGACAGTTTTTGATAAAGAAAACTGAAATTCATGTAACTGCAACCAAAATGGTATATCAATGGTATATCAAATCGTGAACTAAATCGATTTCTTGACAGAGCCTAATTTTTCCGTCATCATTTCTGTTTGAAAAGCAGAACACATTTTTTTTTTTCTTGCGAAATGCGTTTATATGACACATTGATGGGTGTTCACCTACAGAGGAAACTGGTATAAAAATTTGTTGTAGGCTGAATAGGCTGAATCCATTTTCGTCATCGTTGGCGCTTTTTTTCGTCATCGTTTCTGTTTGAAAAGCAAAACTCGCTTTTCTTTACAGAACGTCTTTGATATCGCCCATCTGCAGACATGCAACTACAGGGCAAATTGACTCTATTTCGTCATCGTTGTGTTAAGCAATTTCATCAAAGCGCCCACCGCTTTCTTTTACTTCTCAAAGTGCTTTATAAAGAATTTTGTATTGGAGACAAATATAACTCACAGAAGCAGTATAACAAATACATCAGACATTTTAACTATAGGTTGACGATAAACGGCGGCAAGGGCCACGAAATCCATTTAGCACGATATATGCAAGTAATATAGCGAAACGTTGTACCAAATCACATAGTAGTATTATATACTGCTTCCCCCAAACACTTTGCATTCGAGTGGTCAAATGTATGAGCGAGTTCAACATAGAGTGTCACGAAACAAGGCGGCAAGAGTGACGAAGTAGATATTACGACGATTTATCAGTTTGGTTCCAGTTTGATTCATCTCGTTCTGTTTTTGTTTTTCTCAATTCTCTTCAAGTGACTTCTGGTCTCAAACAAGAAAGTTGTTTATCGCTAACATTGAGAAGCAAAACTTTATTTGGTAAAGTGATGCGCAATTGATGTAATATCTACGCAGTTTTATTGGGGAAATAGATTTCTTCGAACTGTTTCGCTTTTTAGTTTTTCACTCTCATTTTACGGAAGGTTGATGTATTTGAGCCCTCTATTTCAAATCACTTGTTACTTGAAGGAAGTTCTTTATAAGAGAAACTCCCAAGTGTAACAAAATTGCCATAGATACGTGATGTAGAAACGAATCAAATTGTGACCTAAATCGATTTTGTCACCCTTGTCCCCTTTTCATATCACGATATCTTTTTTAGAAGAGAACTTAATTCGGATGACAGATTGGCAAGCATTGCAACTTCAAAAATAAGTATGACGATATGGTAGATTACCACAGCATTTTCTTTTTAGTTAAAGAGATTTCGTCCTAATTTTAACCCACTTCTCTAAATTCTATTTCCCTCCAATACACAAAGTTTTTGATAAAGGATTCTGAGAGTATATAACGATTTTGTATATTACTTATACCGACAATAGTGACAAAATCGATTCAGCCAGTAACATGTTTGAATAGAAAATTAGATCATCGTACTACTTTTCTTCGAAATGCATCCTGCTTATTGTGCAAATACATCATTGACTGAAAAGGAATTTGATGCTTTTTACCAAATATAATAAATCATATACTTCACGAACTTTTCAGAGCTTGATTACAATTCGTTTGATTTTCCTTAACTGCGTCATTGACAACAATGACGCAAAGAATTACATGAAATCCTTCAATATGGCACAAGCATCGAAAGATTAGAAGAGTGAAATGCTCTACCAATAACGAGTTTTCACATTTATCATTTACTTGTGTGTAAAGGGTGACGAAAAAATACAACGATGCCGAAATCGATTTAACCACCAGTACCCTCGAATATCGTTTTAATGCTTTACTACGAGGTGAATACTTCTCAATGTGATATACTAAGAAGTTTTCCTCAAAAGACACGCGCTTTGAATTGAATGCTTATTAAGAAAATTGCGTGTATACATCGGGTGACCGAAAAACCTTCTCAGTCTGCTTTATCAAGTTTTTTCTTTTTTGTCAAAATTGACACACGATTTTGATTTGATTCCTGAAACAGTACACAAAAGGTGACGAAATAAGGTAGTAAAGGTGTTTTCTCCCAGATAAAAAATTGGATACATGAGTCAGAACAATATAAAGGTGCCGGAAAAAATCCGGTAAACGTTTCAAAATGGATTTAAACCACAATTTGGTTTGCTTTTGTGCATAACGACGATATATCACTTTGGATATAGTTGCACGAATCTCGTTCCGTTTTTATTACGAATTTGTCCTTTGGACTAGATAGCTCAAATCCATTAGCCAGTCTCCAGGAGACATTTTTTTTTTTTTTTTGCTTTTAAATGCTCAAGAGTGACGAAATTGACTCATTTGCATGCATGTCAATGATGTTTTATTTGGTACTCAACATATAACATTCTTGAAGTAATCACAGCTGAGAGATACATGACAAAGAATAAATTTTCTTCAGCTTCTTAATGATACATGCACATTTTTCTCTTGAGGTATGTTGTCTGTGTGGGTTTATAATGGAAAGGAATGTTAAAAGCTGACATAACCGGAAGGTTGTTAACGAGATGTCGAGTGGTAAGCGCATATACACAATCTAAAATTATTGAAATCTAGGCCTATGGTCATCCTTTCTGTTTAAGGAGGAAAACACGTATTTTTGTAGAGAGCGACTTTTATATGGCACATTGTTGGAATATCACCTACAGGGGACACTGCATGGTATAACAATTTGTTACTGTCTGATGTGTTTGTAACAAGCTTCTCTAAATTATAAATTTGTCTGCAATACAAAATTCTTGATAAAAGCACTTTCAGACCAAAAAGAAAGGGGCGTTAGATTTGATCAAATAGTTGGCCATAAAAAGACAGCGTCATGATTCTCATTTTTCGTTTCGTCACAATTTATGTAGAGCTGTTTAATGCATTTGACTGAAAACATATGTCACGCGAAGTAAATTCTCCATAAAACACATTGACATGCATGCAAGTAAACCCATTTTGTCTCTCTTTTTAGCAATTTGAAAGAAAAACTGTCTCCGGGAGACTGGCTAATGGATTTGAGCCATCTAGTCCAAAGGACCGATTCGTAATAAAACCGAATGAGATTCATGCAACTCTAGCCAAAGAAATATAATCATCGTTAGGCACACGTTTAGTCGTAATGATCAGTCGACGTTTATATTAATATGACTCGTGCATTTAGGCACTTAAATGAAAAGTAAAAATATATGGGAGAAAATGTCTTTACTGACTCCTTTCGTCACCTTTTGTGTACCATACTGACGTTTTCCCCAAACACTTTGCATTCGAGTGCTCAAATTGTATGAGGGAGTTGAACATAAAGGGTCACGAAACAAGGGGGCAAGAGTGACGAAGTAGATTTAGCCAACAATTTCCTTTGCTTCTACCATTACGATAATTTATCACTTTGGTTCCAGTTGGATTTACGTCATTGTAATTTTTATGCGCCTTACCAAATTCAATTAAATGATACAAGAAGTATTCAAAGGTAAATCATTTGATATAAAAGAATAAAATGATTCCTTCTATAACGCACAAACATATAACGATTTGCTCCGTAAAGTTCTCTCCAAGATTACGAGTTTACGTGTTTCACTTTGTGCATGAGACATCTCTATATAAAGGGTGACGAAATAAACAAACGACTACCGTGACGGTGTCTTCTTGTTCTCCAACAATTTCATCAAATTGCACACAGCTATGTTTTATTGCTGAAAGTGCTTTATCAAGAATTTTGTATTGCAGGCAAATATAATTTAGAAAAGCGGGATGAAAATACATCAGACAGTTTTAACTACAGGGTGACAAAAAACGGCGGCAAGGGCACCGAAATTCATTTAGCAAACGATATGCAATATACCAAAAAGGTATTCCACATTGCCCATCAGAGCACTGACGTTTGCACGATAGACTTGTGTTTTCCATTGGAGTGCTCAAATAAAAAGAGTGACGAAACGAGGCGGGAAAGAAATCACTTGTCACTTGAAGAAAATTCTGCAAGTGACTGATTCTTCATTCTTTTATCTTTTCTGTAAGTGGAAATTTAGTGTGATTCATAAGCAGAGCAAATAATCAATTTCGTCACCCTTCCGCCTTTCCATGCCACGATGTCTTCGGATGACAAATTGACAAGCATTGAAATTTCAAAACGAAGTAATATGATAATAGGGTATGAAACCACAGCATTTTCTCTTTTTATATTGATTTCGTCGCAGTTGCCACCTTTTTTTCGTCATCAGATTATAACGTCCTATGAATTCCCATTTTCTAACCACCCCTCTAAATTGTATTTCTCTTCAATCAAGTTTTTGATTTAGGACTTTTAGGGTATATTACTTATATCGACAATAGTGACGAAATCGATTCAGTCAGCAACATGTTTGAATAAAACCGTGGATCATTCTATTACCTTCTATTGAAATGCATGCGTTTTATTTTCGCTTAATTGCGTCATTTACAGTAATGACGCAAAGAATAAAATGATTCCTTATATAAAGCATAAGCATTTAAAGACTTACTCCGTAAAGTGCTCTCCCAGATACGCGTTTTAGTACGCTCAAATATCAAAATAAAGTAAAACATTTACGGAGAGGTGAATGCTTCTCCATTTTCTGTACTATGAAGATACTCGCTTGAAATCTAATGTTTGAAACACACTGGATGTATACAAAGGGTGACCAAAAAAGCTACTCAGTCTCCATTATCAATTCTTTTCAAAATGGACACGCGCTTTTGATTTGATTACTGAAGCACAGAGACAGTACACAAAAGGTAAAGAAAGAAGGCAGTAAAGACGGTTACTCCCAGAAATTTATTCTTAAATACATGAGTCAGATTGAAATAAAGGGTAACAAAAAAGGAGGCAAACGTGAAGAAATTGATTTAGCAAACAATTTGGTCTCCTAATGTATTACGATGATATCCAAAGTAATAATTTTGGATAGAGTTGCATGAATCTAATTTGGTTTTATTGCGATTTTTCTACAAGTGATTTGTTCTGTTGTGTAGATGGGTCTAATGCATTAGACAAGTCTCCGGGGATATGTCTTTTGCTTTCTGATGCTCAAGAGCGACGAAATAATCGACTTAGTCCACGATTTGCTTTGCTTATAACTCACATTCTTCTTTCATTTTCGCTAGAGATGCATCCATGTCAATGCGTTTTATGAAGAGTTTACTGCGAGTGACATGTGTCTCACTTGGTGCACTCAAATGCATGAGACAGCTCTACGTAAAGGGTGACGAAATAAAAAGACAACCATGACGATATCTTCTTCTGGCCAACTATTATGTTCAGCAATTTCATCAAATCACACATCGCTTTGTTGTACTTCTCAAAGTGCTTCATCAAGAATTTTGTTTTGTAGACAATTATAATTCAGAGAAGCGGGTTCCAAATGCATCAGACAGTTTAACTACAGGGTGACAAAAAACGGAGGCAAGAGCGACGAAATCCATTTAGTAAACGATATGCAAGTAATATTCCGAAACAATTGCACACTAGTATTATACACTGACGTTTCCTTCAAACACTTTGCGTTCGAGTGCTCAAATGTATGAGGAAGTTGAACATAAAGGGTCACGAAACAAGGCGGTAGGAGTGACGAAGTTGATTTAGCCCACAATTCACTTTGCTTGTACATTACGATGATTTATCACATTGGTCTCAGTTGGATTCATCTCATTCTGTTTTATGAAGCAAATCGTGAGCTAAATCGTTTTCGTCACCCTTGCCGCCTTTTTTCGTCTTTCTTTCTGTTTGAGAAGCAAAACACGTATTTTTGTAGAGAACGACTTTTATATGGCACATTTGTTGGGCAATCACGTACAGGCGACACTGGTATAACAATTTGTTGAATTACCTATGCTGACTCCATTTCGTCATCGTCGCCTTTTTTCGTCACCCTTTCTTCAATTCTTCATAGAGAACACTGAGATGAATGTAACTGTAACCAAAATGGTATATCGATGTGTTGTATAAGCAAAGCAAATCGTGCGCTAAGTCGATTTCGTCACCATTGCCACCTTTTTTTCGTCATCCTTTCTGTTTGAGGAGAAAAACACATTTTTGTAGAGGACGACTTTTATATGGCTTATTGCTGGAAATCACCTACATTGGACACTGGTATAACAATTTGTTGTATTACCTAGGCTGCCTCCAATTCGTCATCTTGTCGCCTTTATTCGTCACCCTTTATGTAAAACTCTCTAAATGCATTGGAGCTTCTAGTCCAAAGCACATGTCATTTGAAGAAAGTTCTTCATAGACAACACTGAGATGTATGTAACTGTAACTAAAATTTTATATCAATGTGTTGCATACGCAAAGCAAATCGTCTATGCAAGTCTAACATGTTGTTTACCTAAGCTGACTTCATTTCGTCTTCTTTGTCGCCTTTTTTTTTTGTCACCCTTTATTTACAACTCTTTCATTCATTGGAGCTTCTAGTCCACAGCATGTCACTTGAAGACAGTTTTTGATAAAGAAAACTGAAATTCATGTAACTGCAACCAAAATGGTATATCAATGTGTTGTATAAGCAAAGCAAATCGTGAACTAAATCGATTTCTTGACAGAGCCTAATTTTTCCGTCATCATTTCTGTTTGAAAAGCAGAACACATTTTTTTTTTTTTTTTTGCGAAATGCGTTTATATGACACATTGATGGGTGTTCACCTACAGAGGAAACTGGTATAAAAATTTGTTGTAGGCTGAATAGGCTGAATCCATTTTCGTCATCGTTGGCGCTTTTTTTCGTCATCGTTTCTGTTTGAAAAGCAAAACTCGCTTTTCTTTACAGAACGTCTTTGATATCGCCCATCTGCAGACATGCAACTACAGGGCAAATTGACTCTATTTCGTCATCGTTGTGTTAAGCAATTTCATCAAAGCGCCCACCGCTTTCTTTTACTTCTCAAAGTGCTTTATAAAGAATTTTGTATTGGAGACAAATATAACTCACAGAAGCAGTATAACAAATACATCAGACATTTTAACTATAGGTTGACGATAAACGGCGGCAAGGGCCACGAAATCCATTTAGCACGATATATGCAAGTAATATAGCGAAACGTTGTACCAAATCACATAGTAGTATTATATACTGCTTCCCCCAAACACTTTGCATTCGAGTGGTCAAATGTATGAGCGAGTTCAACATAGAGTGTCACGAAACAAGGCGGCAAGAGTGACGAAGTAGATATTACGACGATTTATCAGTTTGGTTCCAGTTTGATTCATCTCGTTCTGTTTTTGTTTTTCTCAATTCTCTTCAAGTGACTTCTGGTCTCAAACAAGAAAGTTGTTTATCGCTAACATTGAGAAGCAAAACTTTATTTGGTAAAGTGATGCGCAATTGATGTAATATCTACGCAGTTTTATTGGGGAAATAGATTTCTTCGAACTGTTTCGCTTTTTAGTTTTTCACTCTCATTTTACGGAAGGTTGATGTATTTGAGCCCTCTATTTCAAATCACTTGTTACTTGAAGGAAGTTCTTTATAAGAGAAACTCCCAAGTGTAACAAAATTGCCATAGATACGTGATGTAGAAACGAATCAAATTGTGACCTAAATCGATTTTGTCACCCTTGTCCCCTTTTCATATCACGATATCTTTTTTAGAAGAGAACTTAATTCGGATGACAGATTGGCAAGCATTGCAACTTCAAAAATAAGTATGACGATATGGTAGATTACCACAGCATTTTCTTTTTAGTTAAAGAGATTTCGTCCTAATTTTAACCGACTTCTCTAAATTCTATTTCCCTCCAATACACAAAGTTTTTGATAAAGGATTCTGAGAGTATATAACGATTTTGTATATTACTTATACCGACAATAGTGACAAAATCGATTCAGCCAGTAACATGTTTGAATAGAAAATTAGATCATCGTACTACTTTTCTTCGAAATGCATCCTTGACTGAAAAGGAATTTGATGCTTTTTACCAAATATAATAAATCATATACTTCACGAACTTTTCAGAGCTTGATTACAATTCGTTTGATTTTCCTTAACTGCGTCATTGACAACAATGACGCAAAGAATTACATGAAATCCTTCAATATGGCACAAGCATCGAAAGATTAGAAGAGTGAAATGCTCTACCAATAACGAGTTTTCACATTTATCATTTACTTGTGTGTAAAGGGTGACGAAAAAATACAACGATGCCGAAATCGATTTAACCACCAGTACCCTCGAATATCGTTTTAATGCTTTACTACGAGGTGAATACTTCTCAATGTGATATACTAAGAAGTTTTCCTCAAAAGACACGCGCTTTGAATTGAATGCTTATTAAGAAAATTACGTGTATACATCGGGTGACCGAAAAACCTTCTCAGTCTGCTTTATCAAGTTTTTTCTTTTTTGTCAAAATTGACACACGATTTTGATTTGATTCCTGAAACAGTACACAAAAGGTGACGAAATAAGGTAGTAAAGGTGTTTTCTCCCAGATAAAAAATTGGATACATGAGTCAGAACAATATAAAGGTGACGGAAAAAATCCGGTAAACGTTTCAAAATGGATTTAAACCACAATTTGGTTTGCTTTTGTGCATAACGACGATATATCACTTTGGATATAGTTGCACGAATCTCGTTCCGTTTTTATTACGAATTTGTCCTTTGGACTAGATAGCTCAAATCCATTAGCCAGTCTCCAGGAGACATTTTTTTTTTTTTTGCTTTTAAATGCTCAAGAGTGACGAAATTGACTCATTTGCATGCATGTCAATGATGTTTTATTTGGTACTCAACATATAACATTCTTCAAGTAATCACAGCTGAGAGATACATGACAAAGAATAAATTTTCTTCAGCTTCTTAATGATACATGCACATTTTTCTCTTGAGGTATGTTGTCTGTGTGGGTTTATAATGGAAAGGAATGTTAAAAGCTGACATAACCGGTAGGTTGTTAACGAGATGTCGAGTGGTAAGCGCATATACACAATCTAAAATTATTGAAATCTAGGCCTATGGTCATCCTTTCTGTTTAAGGAGGAAAACACGTATTTTTGTAGAGAGCGACTTTTATATGGCACATTGTTGGAATATCACCTACAGGGGACACTGCATGGTATAACAATTTGTTACTGTCTGATGTGTTTGTAACAAGCTTCTCTAAATTATAATTTGTCTGCAATACAAAATTCTTGATAAAAGCACTTTCAGACCAAAAAGAAAGGGGCGTTAGATTTGATCAAATAGTTGGCCATAAAAAGACAGCGTCATGATTCTCATTTTTCGTTTCGTCACAATTTATGTAGAGCTGTTTAATGCATTTGACTGAAAACATATGTCACGCGAAGTAAATTCTCCATAAAACACATTGACATGCATGCAAGTAAACCCATTTTGTCTCTCTTTTTAGCAATTTGAAAGAAAAACTGTCTCCGGGAGACTGGCTAATGGATTTGAGCCATCTAGTCCAAAGGACCGATTCGTAATAAAACCGAATGAGATTCATGCAACTCTAGCCAAAGAAATATAATCATCGTTAGGCACACGTTTAGTCGTAATGATCAGTCGACGTTTATATTAATATGACTCGTGCATTTAGGCACTTAAATGGAAAGTAAAAATATATGGGAGAAAATGTCTTTACTGACTCCTTTCGTCACCTTTTGTGTACCATACTGACGTTTTCCCCAAACACTTTGCATTCGAGTGCTCAAATTGTATGAGGGAGTTGAACATAAAGGGTCACGAAACAAGGGGGCAAGAGTGACGAAGTAGATTTAGCCAACAATTTCCTTTGCTTCTACCATTACGATAATTTATCACTTTGGTTCCAGTTGGATTTACGTCATTGTAATTTTTATGCGCCTTACCAAATTCAATTAAATGATACAAGAAGTATTCAAAGGTAAATCATTTGATATAAAAGAATAAAATGATTCCTTCTATAACGCACAAACATATAACGATTTGCTCCGTAAAGTTCTCTCCAAGATTACGAGTTTACGTGTTTCACTTTGTGCATGAGACATCTCTATATAAAGGGTGACGAAATAAACAAACGACTACCGTGACGGTGTCTTCTTGTTCTCCAACAATTTCATCAAATTGCACACAGCTATGTTTTATTGCTGAAAGTGCTTTATCAAGAATTTTGTATTGCAGGCAAATATAATTTAGAAAAGCGGGATGAAAATACATCAGACAGTTTTAACTACAGGGTGACAAAAAACGGCGGCAAGGGCACCGAAATTCATTTAGCAAACGATATGCAATATACTAAAAAGGTATTCCACATTGCCCATCAGAGCACTGACGTTTGCACGATAGACTTGTGTTTTCCATTGGAGTGCTCAAATAAAAAGAGTGACGAAACGAGGCGGGAAAGAAATCACTTGTCACTTGAAGAAAATTCTGCAAGTGACTGATTCTTCATTCTTTTATCTTTTCTGTAAGTGGAAATTTAGTGTGATTCATAAGCAGAGCAAATAATCAATTTCGTCACCCTTCCGCCTTTCCATGCCACGATGTCTTCGGATGACAAATTGACAAGCATTGAAATTTCAAAACGAAGTAATATGATAATAGGGTATGAAACCACAGCATTTTCTCTTTTTAAATTGATTTCGTCGCAGTTGCCACCTTTTTTTCGTCATCAGATTATAACGTCCTATGAATTCCCATTTTCTAACCACCCCTCTAAATTGTATTTCTCTTCAATCAAGTTTTTGATTTAGGACTTTTAGGGTATATTACTTATATCGACAATAGTGACGAAATCGATTCAGTCAGCAACATGTTTGAATAAAACCGTGGATCATTCTATTACCTTCTATTGAAATGCATGCGTTTTATTTTCGCTTAATTGCGTCATTTACAGTAATGACGCAAAGAATAAAATGATTCCTTATATAAAGCATAAGCATTTAAAGACTTACTCCGTAAAGTGCTCTCCCAGATACGCGTTTTAGTACGCTCAAATATCAAAATAAAGTAAAACATTTACGGAGAGGTGAATGCTTCTCCATTTTCTGTACTATGAAGATACTCGCTTAAAATCTAATGTTTGAAACACACTGGATGTATACAAAGGGTGACCAAAAAAGCTACTCAGTCTCCATTATCAATTCTTTTCAAAATGGACACGCGCTTTTGATTTGATTACTGAAGCACAGAGACAGTACACAAAAGGTAAAGAAAGAAGGCAGTAAAGACGGTTACTCCCAGAAATTTATTCTTAAATACATGAGTCAGATTGAAATAAAGGGTAACAAAAAAGGAGGCAAACGTGAAGAAATTGATTTAGCAAACAATTTGGTCTCCTAATGTATTACGATGATATCCAAAGTAATAATTTTGGATAGAGTTGCATGAATCTAATTTGGTTTTATTGCGATTTTTCTACAAGTGATTTGTTCTGTTGTGTAGATGGGTCTAATGCATTAGACAAGTCTCCGGGGATATGTCTTTTGCTTTCTGATGCTCAAGAGCGACGAAATAATCGACTTAGTCCACGATTTGCTTTGCTTATAACTCACATTCTTCTTTCATTTTCGCTAGAGATGCATCCATGTCAATGCGTTTTATGAAGAGTTTACTGCGAGTGACATGTGTCTCACTTGGTGCACTCAAATGCATGAGACAGCTCTACGTAAAGGGTGACGAAATAAAAAGACAACCATGACGATATCTTCTTCTGGCCAACTATTATGTTCAGCAATTTCATCAAATCACACATCGCTTTGTTGTACTTCTCAAAGTGCTTCATCAAGAATTTTGTTTTGTAGACAATTATAATTCAGAGAAGCGGGTTCCAAATGCATCAGACAGTTTAACTACAGGGTGACAAAAAACGGAGGCAAGAGCGACGAAATCCATTTAGTAAACGATATGCAAGTAATATTCCGAAACAATTGCACACTAGTATTATACACTGACGTTTCCTTCAAACACTTTGCGTTCGAGTGCTCAAATGTATGAGGAAGTTGAACATAAAGGGTCACGAAACAAGGCGGTAGGAGTGACGAAGTTGATTTAGCCCACAATTCACTTTGCTTGTACATTACGATGATTTATCACATTGGTCTCAGTTGGATTCATCTCATTCTGTTTTATGAAGCAAATCGTGAGCTAAATCGTTTTCGTCACCCTTGCCGCCTTTTTTCGTCTTTCTTTCTGTTTGAGAAGCAAAACACGTATTTTTGTAGAGAACGACTTTTATATGGCACATTTGTTGGGCAATCACGTACAGGCGACACTGGTATAACAATTTGTTGAATTACCTATGCTGACTCCATTTCGTCATCGTCGCCTTTTTTCGTCACCCTTTCTTCAATTCTTCATAGAGAACACTGAGATGAATGTAACTGTAACCAAAATGGTATATCGATGTGTTGTATAAGCAAAGCAAATCGTGCGCTAAGTCGATTTCGTCACCATTGCCACCTTTTTTTCGTCATCCTTTCTGTTTGAGGAGAAAAACACATTTTTGTAGAGGACGACTTTTATATGGCTTATTGCTGGAAATCACCTACATTGGACACTGGTATAACAATTTGTTGTATTACCTAGGCTGCCTCCAATTCGTCATCTTGTCGCCTTTATTCGTCACCCTTTATGTAAAACTCTCTAAATGCATTGGAGCTTCTAGTCCAAAGCACATGTCATTTGAAGAAAGTTCTTCATAGACAACACTGAGATGTATGTAACTGTAACTAAAATTTTATATCAATGTGTTGCATACGCAAAGCAAATCGTCTATGCAAGTCTAACATGTTGTTTACCTAAGCTGACTTCATTTCGTCTTCTTTGTCGCCTTTTTTTTTTTGTCACCCTTTATTTACAACTCTTTCATTCATTGGAGCTTCTAGTCCACAGCATGTCACTTGAAGACAGTTTTTGATAAAGAAAACTGAAATTCATGTAACTGCAACCAAAATGGTATATCAATGTGTTGTATAAGCAAAGCAAATCGTGAACTAAATCGATTTCTTGACAGAGCCTAATTTTTCCGTCATCATTTCTGTTTGAAAAGCAGAACACATTTTTTTTTTTTTTTTTGCGAAATGCGTTTATATGACACATTGATGGGTGTTCACCTACAGAGGAAACTGGTATAAAAATTTGTTGTAGGCTGAATAGGCTGAATCCATTTTCGTCATCGTTGGCGCTTTTTTTCGTCATCGTTTCTGTTTGAAAAGCAAAACTCGCTTTTCTTTACAGAACGTCTTTGATATCGCCCATCTGCAGACATGCAACTACAGGGCAAATTGACTCTATTTCGTCATCGTTGTGTTAAGCAATTTCATCAAAGCGCCCACCGCTTTCTTTTACTTCTCAAAGTGCTTTATAAAGAATTTTGTATTGGAGACAAATATAACTCACAGAAGCAGTATAACAAATACATCAGACATTTTAACTATAGGTTGACGATAAACGGCGGCAAGGGCCACGAAATCCATTTAGCACGATATATGCAAGTAATATAGCGAAACGTTGTACCAAATCACATAGTAGTATTATATACTGCTTCCCCCAAACACTTTGCATTCGAGTGGTCAAATGTATGAGCGAGTTCAACATAGAGTGTCACGAAACAAGGCGGCAAGAGTGACGAAGTAGATATTACGACGATTTATCAGTTTGGTTCCAGTTTGATTCATCTCGTTCTGTTTTTGTTTTTCTCAATTCTCTTCAAGTGACTTCTGGTCTCAAACAAGAAAGTTGTTTATCGCTAACATTGAGAAGCAAAACTTTATTTGGTAAAGTGATGCGCAATTGATGTAATATCTACGCAGTTTTATTGGGGAAATAGATTTCTTCGAACTGTTTCGCTTTTTAGTTTTTCACTCTCATTTTACGGAAGGTTGATGTATTTGAGCCCTCTATTTCAAATCACTTGTTACTTGAAGGAAGTTCTTTATAAGAGAAACTCCCAAGTGTAACAAAATTGCCATAGATACGTGATGTAGAAACGAATCAAATTGTGACCTAAATCGATTTTGTCACCCTTGTCCCCTTTTCATATCACGATATCTTTTTTAGAAGAGAACTTAATTCGGATGACAGATTGGCAAGCATTGCAACTTCAAAAATAAGTATGACGATATGGTAGATTACCACAGCATTTTCTTTTTAGTTAAAGAGATTTCGTCCTAATTTTAACCGACTTCTCTAAATTCTATTTCCCTCCAATACACAAAGTTTTTGATAAAGGATTCTGAGAGTATATAACGATTTTGTATATTACTTATACCGACAATAGTGACAAAATCGATTCAGCCAGTAACATGTTTGAATAGAAAATTAGATCATCGTACTACTTTTCTTCGAAATGCATCCTGCTTATTGTGCAAATACATCATTGACTGAAAAGGAATTTGATGCTTTTTACCAAATATAATAAATCATATACTTCACGAACTTTTCAGAGCTTGATTACAATTCGTTTGATTTTCCTTAACTGCGTCATTGACAACAATGACGCAAAGAATTACATGAAATCCTTCAATATGGCACAAGCATCGAAAGATTAGAAGAGTGAAATGCTCTACCAATAACGAGTTTTCACATTTATCATTTACTTGTGTGTAAAGGGTGACGAAAAAATACAACGATGCCGAAATCGATTTAACCACCAGTACCCTCGAATATCGTTTTAATGCTTTACTACGAGGTGAATACTTCTCAATGTGATATACTAAGAAGTTTTCCTCAAAAGACACGCGCTTTGAATTGAATGCTTATTAAGAAAATTGCGTGTATACATCGGGTGACCGAAAAACCTTCTCAGTCTGCTTTATCAAGTTTTTTCTTTTTTGTCAAAATTGACACACGATTTTGATTTGATTCCTGAAACAGTACACAAAAGGTGACGAAATAAGGTAGTAAAGGTGTTTTCTCCCAGATAAAAAATTGGATACATGAGTCAGAACAATATGAACAATATGGTGACGGAAAAAATCCGGTAAACGTTTCAAAATGGATTTAAACCACAATTTGGTTTGCTTTTGTACATAACGACGATATATCACTTTGGATATAGTTGCACGAATCTCGTTCCGTTTTTATTACGAATTTGTCCTTTGGACTAGATAGCTCAAATCCATTAGCCAGTCTCCAGGAGACATTTTTTTTTTTTTTTTGCTTTTAAATGCTCAAGAGTGACGAAATTGACTCATTTGCATGCATGTCAATGATGTTTTATTTGGTAATCAACATATAACATTCTTGAAGTAATCACAGCTGAGAGATACATGACAAAGAATAAATTTTCTTCAGCTTCTTAATGATACATGCACATTTTTCTCTTGAGGTATGTTGTCTGTGTGGGTTTATAATGGAAAGGAATGTTAAAAGCTGACATAACCGGAAGGTAGTTAACGAGATGTCGAGTGGTAAGCGCATATACACAATCTAAAATTATTGAAATCTAGGCCTATGGTCATCCTTTCTGTTTAAGGAGGAAAACACGTATTTTTGTAGAGAGCGACTTTTATATGGCACATTGTTGGAATATCACCTACAGGGGACACTGCATGGTATAACAATTTGTTACTGTCTGATGTGTTTGTAACAAGCTTCTCTAAATTAAAGTTTTTGTCTGCAATACAAAATTCTTGATAAAAGCACTTTCAGACCAAAAAGAAAGGGGCGTTAGATTTGATCAAATAGTTGGCCATAAAAAGACAGCGTCATGATTCTCATTTTTCGTTTCGTCACAATTTATGTAGAGCTGTTTAATGCATTTGACTGAAAACATATGTCACGCGAAGTAAATTCTCCATAAAACACATTGACATGCATGCAAGTAAACCCATTTTGTCTCTCTTTTTAGCAATTTGAAAGAAAAACTGTCTCCGGGAGACTGGCTAATGGATTTGAGCCATCTAGTCCAAAGGACCGGTTCGTAATAAAACCGAATGAGATTCATGCAACTCTAGCCAAAGAAATATATTCATCGTTAGGCACACGTTTAGTCGTAATGATCAGTCGACGTTTATATTAATATGACTCGTGCATTTAGGCACTTAAATGGAAAGTAAAAATATATGGGAGAAAATGTCTTTACTGACTCCTTTCGTCACCTTTTGTGTACCATACTGACGTTTTCCCCAAACACTTTGCATTCGAGTGCTCAAATTGTATGATGGAGTTGAACATAAAGGGTCACGAAACAAGGGGGCAAGAGTGACGAAGTAGATTTAGCCAACAATTTCCTTTGCTTCTACCATTACGATAATTTATCACTTTGGTTCCAGTTGGATTTACGTCATTGTAATTTTTATGCGCCTTACCAAATTCAATTAAATGATACAAGAAGTATTCAAAGGTAAATCATTTGATATAAAAGAATAAAATGATTCCTTCTATAACGCACAAACATATAACGATTTGCTCCGTAAAGTTCTCTCCAAGATTACGAGTTTAGGTGTTTCACTTTGTGCATGAGACATCTCTATATAAAGGGTGACGAAATAAACGACTACCGTGACGGTGTCTTCTTGTTCTCCAACAATTTCATCAAATTGCACACAGCTATGTTTTATTGCTGAAAGTGCTTTATCAAGAATTTTGTATTGCAGGCAAATATAATTTAGAAAAGCGGGATGAAAATACATCAGACAGTTTTAACTACAGGGTGACAAAAAACGGCGGCAAGGGCACCGAAATTCATTTAGCAAACGATATGCAATATACCAAAAAGGTATTCCACATTGCCCATCAGAGCACTGACGTTTGCACGATAGACTTGTGTTTTCCATTGGAGTGCTCAAATAAAAAGAGTGACGAAACGAGGCGGGAAAGAAATCACTTGTCACTTGAAGAAAATTCTGCAAGTGACTGATTCTTCATTCTTTTATCTTTTCTGTAAGTGGAAATTTAGTGTGATTCATAAGCAGAGCAAATAATCAATTTCGTCACCCTTCCGCCTTTCCATGCCACGATGTCTTCGGATGACAAATTGACAAGCATTGAAATTTCAAAACGAAGTAATATGATAATTGAGTATGAAACCACAGCATTTTCTCTTTTTAAATTGATTTCGTCGCAGTTGCCACCTTTTTTTCGTCATCAGATTATAACGTCCTATGAATTTCCATTTTCTAACCACCCCTCTAAATTGTACTTCTCTTCAATCAAGTTTTTGATTTAGGACTTTTAGGGTATATTACTTATATCGACAATAGTGACGAAATCGATTCAGTCAGCAACATGTTTGAATAAAACCGTGGATCATTCTATTACCTTCTATTGAAATGCATGCGTTTTATTTTCGCTTAATTGCGTCATTTACAGTAATGACGCAAAGAATAAAATGATTCCTTATATAAAGCATAAGCATTTAAAGACTTACTCCGTAAAGTGCTCTCCCAGATACGCGTTTTAGTACGCTCAAATATCAAAATAAAGTAAAACATTTACGGAGAGGTGAATGCTTCTCCATTTTCTGTACTATGAAGATACTCGCTTAAAATCTAATGTTTGAAACACACTGGATGTATACAAAGGGTGACCAAAAAAGCTACTCAGTCTCCATTATCAATTCTTTTCAAAATGGACACGCGCTTTTGATTTGATTACTGAAGCACAGAGACAGTACACAAAAGGTAAAGAAAGAAGGCAGTAAAGACGGTTACTCCCAGAAATTTATTCTTAAATACATGAGTCAGATTGAAATAAAGAATAACAAAAAAGGAGGCAAACGTGAAGAAATTGATTTAGCAAACAATTTGGTCTCCTAATGTATTACGATGATATCCAAAGTAATAATTTTGGATAGAGTTGCATGAATCTAATTTGGTTTTATTGCGATTTTTCTACAAGTGATTTGTTCTGTTGTGTAGATGGGTCTAATGCATTAGATAAGTCTCCGGGGATATGTCTTTTGCTTTCTGATGCTCAAGAGCGACGAAATAATCGACTTAGTCCACGATTTGCTTTCCTTATAACTCACATTCTTCTTTCATTTTCGCTAGAGATGCATCCATATCAATGCGTTTTATGAAGAGCTTACTGCGAGTGACATGTGTCTCACTTGGTGCACTCAAATGCATGAGACAGCTCTACGTAAAGGGTGACGAAATAAAAAGACAACCATGACGATATCTTCTTCTGGCCAACTATTATGTTCAGCAATTTCATCAAATCACACATCGCTTTGTTGTACTTCTCAAAGTGCTTCATCAAGAATTTTGTTTTGTAGACAATTATAATTCAGAGAAGCGGGTTCCAAATGCATCAGACAGTTTAACTACAGGGTGACAAAAAACGGAGGCAAGAGCGACGAAATCCATTTAGTAAACGATATGCAAGTAATATTCCGAAACAATTGCACACTAGTATTATACACTGACGTTTCCTTCAAACACTTTGCGTTCGAGTGCTCAAATGTATGAGGAAGTTGAACATAAAGGGTCACGAAACAAGGCGGTAGGAGTGACGAAGTTGATTTAGCCCACAATTCACTTTGCTTGTACATTACGATGATTTATCACATTGGTCTCAGTTGGATTCATCTCATTCTGTTTTATGAAGCAAATCGTGAGCTAAATCGTTTTCGTCACCCTTGCCGCCTTTTTTCGTCTTTCTTTCTGTTTGAGAAGCAAAACACGTATTTTTGTAGAGAACGACTTTTATATGGCACATTTGTTGGGCAATCACGTACAGGCGACACTGGTATAACAATTTGTTGAATTACCTATGCTGACTCCATTTCGTCATCGTCGCCTTTTTTCTCACCCTTTCTTCAATTCTTCATAGAAAACACTGAGATGAATGTAACTGTAACCAAAATGGTATATCGATGTGTTGTATAAGCAAAGCAAATCGTGCGCTAAGTCGATTTCGTCACCATTGCCACCTTTTTTTCGTCATCCTTTCTGTTTGAGGAGAAAAACACATTTTTGTAGAGGACGACTTTTATATGGCTTATTGTTGGAAATCACCTACATTGGACACTGGTATAACAATTTGTTGTATTACCTAGGCTGCCTCCAATTCGTCATCTTGTCGCCTTTATTCGTCACCCTTTATGTAAAACTCTCTAAATGCATTGGAGCTTCTAGTCCAAAGCACATGTCATTTGAAGAAAGTTCTTCATAGACAACACTGAGATGTATGTAACTGTAACTAAAATTTTATATCAATGTGTTGCATACGCAAAGCAAATCGTCTATGCAAGTCTAACATGTTGTTTACCTAAGCTGACTTCATTTCGTCTTCTTTGTCGCCTTTTTTTTTTTGTCACCCTTTATTTACAACTCTTTCATTCATTGGAGCTTCTAGTCCACAGCATGTCACTTGAAGACAGTTTCTGATAAAGAAAACTGAAATTCATGTAACTGCAACCAAAATGGTATATCAATGGTATATCAAATCGTGAACTAAATCGATTTCTTGACAGAGCCTAATTTTTCCGTCATCATTTCTGTTTGAAAAGCAGAACACATTTTTTTTTTTTTTTTGCGAAATGCGTTTATATGACACATTGATGGGTGTTCACCTACAGAGGAAACTGGTATAAAAATTTGTTGTAGGCTGAATAGGCTGAATCCATTTTCGTCATCGTTGGCGCTTTTTTTCGTCATCGTTTCTGTTTGAAAAGCAAAACTCGCTTTTCTTTACAGAACGTCTTTGATATCGCCCATCTGCAGACATGCAACTACAGGGCAAATTGACTCTATTTCGTCATCGTTGTGTTAAGCAATTTCATCAAAGCGCCCACCGCTTTCTTTTACTTCTCAAAGTGCTTTATAAAGAATTTTGTATTGGAGACAAATATAACTCACAGAAGCAGTATAACAAATACATCAGACATTTTAACTATAGGTTGACGATAAACGGCGGCAAGGGCCACGAAATCCATTTAGCACGATATATGCAAGTAATATAGCGAAACGTTGTACCAAATCACATAGTAGTATTATATACTGCTTCCCCCAAACACTTTGCATTCGAGTGGTCAAATGTATGAGCGAGTTCAACATAGAGTGTCACG
Source organism: Diadema setosum (assembly GCF_964275005.1). Classification (NCBI taxonomy): domain Eukaryota; kingdom Metazoa; phylum Echinodermata; class Echinoidea; order Diadematoida; family Diadematidae; genus Diadema; species Diadema setosum. The sequence continues at coordinate 14,945,860 of NC_092701.1, read as the reverse complement.
AAACAAGGCGGCAAGAGTGACGAAGTAGATATTACGACGATTTATCAGTTTGGTTCCAGTTTGATTCATCTCGTTCTGTTTTTGTTTTTCTCAATTCTCTTCAAGTGACTTCTGGTCTCAAACAAGAAAGTTGTTTATCGCTAACATTGAGAAGCAAAACTTTATTTGGTAAAGTGATGCGCAATTGATGTAATATCTACGCAGTTTTATTGGGGAAATAGATTTCTTCGAACTGTTTCGCTTTTTAGTTTTTCACTCTCATTTTACGGAAGGTTGATGTATTTGAGCCCTCTATTTCAAATCACTTGTTACTTGAAGGAAGTTCTTTATAAGAGAAACTCCCAAGTGTAACAAAATTGCCATAGATACGTGATGTAGAAACGAATCAAATTGTGACCTAAATCGATTTTGTCACCCTTGTCCCCTTTTCATATCACGATATCTTTTTTAGAAGAGAACTTAATTCGGATGACAGATTGGCAAGCATTGCAACTTCAAAAATAAGTATGACGATATGGTAGATTACCACAGCATTTTCTTTTTAGTTAAAGAGATTTCGTCCTAATTTTAACCGACTTCTCTAAATTCTATTTCCCTCCAATACACAAAGTTTTTGATAAAGGATTCTGAGAGTATATAACGATTTTGTATATTACTTATACCGACAATAGTGACAAAATCGATTCAGCCAGTAACATGTTTGAATAGAAAATTAGATCATCGTACTACTTTTCTTCGAAATGCATCCTGCTTATTGTGCAAATACATCATTGACTGAAAAGGAATTTGATGCTTTTTACCAAATATAATAAATCATATACTTCACGAACTTTTCAGAGCTTGATTACAATTCGTTTGATTTTCCTTAACTGCGTCATTGACAACAATGACGCAAAGAATTACATGAAATCCTTCAATATGGCACAAGCATCGAAAGATTAGAAGAGTGAAATGCTCTACCAATAACGAGTTTTCACATTTATCATTTACTTGTGTGTAAAGGGTGACGAAAAAATACAACGATGCCGAAATCGATTTAACCACCAGTACCCTCGAATATCGTTTTAATGCTTTACTACGAGGTGAATACTTCTCAATGTGATATACTAAGAAGTTTTCCTCAAAAGACACGCGCTTTGAATTGAATGCTTATTAAGAAAATTGCGTGTATACATCGGGTGACCGAAAAACCTTCTCAGTCTGCTTTATCAAGTTTTTTCTTTTTTGTCAAAATTGACACACGATTTTGATTTGATTCCTGAAACAGTACACAAAAGGTGACGAAATAAGGTAGTAAAGGTGTTTTCTCCCAGATAAAAAATTGGATACATGAGTCAGAACAATATGAACAATATGGTGACGGAAAAAATCCGGTAAACGTTTCAAAATGGATTTAAACCACAATTTGGTTTGCTTTTGTACATAACGACGATATATCACTTTGGATATAGTTGCACGAATCTCGTTCCGTTTTTATTACGAATTTGTCCTTTGGACTAGATAGCTCAAATCCATTAGCCAGTCTCCAGGAGACATTTTTTTTTTTTTTTTGCTTTTAAATGCTCAAGAGTGACGAAATTGACTCATTTGCATGCATGTCAATGATGTTTTATTTGGTAATCAACATATAACATTCTTGAAGTAATCACAGCTGAGAGATACATGACAAAGAATAAATTTTCTTCAGCTTCTTAATGATACATGCACATTTTTCTCTTGAGGTATGTTGTCTGTGTGGGTTTATAATGGAAAGGAATGTTAAAAGCTGACATAACCGGAAGGTAGTTAACGAGATGTCGAGTGGTAAGCGCATATACACAATCTAAAATTATTGAAATCTAGGCCTATGGTCATCCTTTCTGTTTAAGGAGGAAAACACGTATTTTTGTAGAGAGCGACTTTTATATGGCACATTGTTGGAATATCACCTACAGGGGACACTGCATGGTATAACAATTTGTTACTGTCTGATGTGTTTGTAACAAGCTTCTCTAAATTAAAGTTTTTGTCTGCAATACAAAATTCTTGATAAAAGCACTTTCAGACCAAAAAGAAAGGGGCGTTAGATTTGATCAAATAGTTGGCCATAAAAAGACAGCGTCATGATTCTCATTTTTCGTTTCGTCACAATTTATGTAGAGCTGTTTAATGCATTTGACTGAAAACATATGTCACGCGAAGTAAATTCTCCATAAAACACATTGACATGCATGCAAGTAAACCCATTTTGTCTCTCTTTTTAGCAATTTGAAAGAAAAACTGTCTCCGGGAGACTGGCTAATGGATTTGAGCCATCTAGTCCAAAGGACCGGTTCGTAATAAAACCGAATGAGATTCATGCAACTCTAGCCAAAGAAATATATTCATCGTTAGGCACACGTTTAGTCGTAATGATCAGTCGACGTTTATATTAATATGACTCGTGCATTTAGGCACTTAAATGGAAAGTAAAAATATATGGGAGAAAATGTCTTTACTGACTCCTTTCGTCACCTTTTGTGTACCATACTGACGTTTTCCCCAAACACTTTGCATTCGAGTGCTCAAATTGTATGATGGAGTTGAACATAAAGGGTCACGAAACAAGGGGGCAAGAGTGACGAAGTAGATTTAGCCAACAATTTCCTTTGCTTCTACCATTACGATAATTTATCACTTTGGTTCCAGTTGGATTTACGTCATTGTAATTTTTATGCGCCTTACCAAATTCAATTAAATGATACAAGAAGTATTCAAAGGTAAATCATTTGATATAAAAGAATAAAATGATTCCTTCTATAACGCACAAACATATAACGATTTGCTCCGTAAAGTTCTCTCCAAGATTACGAGTTTAGGTGTTTCACTTTGTGCATGAGACATCTCTATATAAAGGGTGACGAAATAAACGACTACCGTGACGGTGTCTTCTTGTTCTCCAACAATTTCATCAAATTGCACACAGCTATGTTTTATTGCTGAAAGTGCTTTATCAAGAATTTTGTATTGCAGGCAAATATAATTTAGAAAAGCGGGATGAAAATACATCAGACAGTTTTAACTACAGGGTGACAAAAAACGGCGGCAAGGGCACCGAAATTCATTTAGCAAACGATATGCAATATACCAAAAAGGTATTCCACATTGCCCATCAGAGCACTGACGTTTGCACGATAGACTTGTGTTTTCCATTGGAGTGCTCAAATAAAAAGAGTGACGAAACGAGGCGGGAAAGAAATCACTTGTCACTTGAAGAAAATTCTGCAAGTGACTGATTCTTCATTCTTTTATCTTTTCTGTAAGTGGAAATTTAGTGTGATTCATAAGCAGAGCAAATAATCAATTTCGTCACCCTTCCGCCTTTCCATGCCACGATGTCTTCGGATGACAAATTGACAAGCATTGAAATTTCAAAACGAAGTAATATGATAATTGAGTATGAAACCACAGCATTTTCTCTTTTTAAATTGATTTCGTCGCAGTTGCCACCTTTTTTTCGTCATCAGATTATAACGTCCTATGAATTTCCATTTTCTAACCACCCCTCTAAATTGTACTTCTCTTCAATCAAGTTTTTGATTTAGGACTTTTAGGGTATATTACTTATATCGACAATAGTGACGAAATCGATTCAGTCAGCAACATGTTTGAATAAAACCGTGGATCATTCTATTACCTTCTATTGAAATGCATGCGTTTTATTTTCGCTTAATTGCGTCATTTACAGTAATGACGCAAAGAATAAAATGATTCCTTATATAAAGCATAAGCATTTAAAGACTTACTCCGTAAAGTGCTCTCCCAGATACGCGTTTTAGTACGCTCAAATATCAAAATAAAGTAAAACATTTACGGAGAGGTGAATGCTTCTCCATTTTCTGTACTATGAAGATACTCGCTTAAAATCTAATGTTTGAAACACACTGGATGTATACAAAGGGTGACCAAAAAAGCTACTCAGTCTCCATTATCAATTCTTTTCAAAATGGACACGCGCTTTTGATTTGATTACTGAAGCACAGAGACAGTACACAAAAGGTAAAGAAAGAAGGCAGTAAAGACGGTTACTCCCAGAAATTTATTCTTAAATACATGAGTCAGATTGAAATAAAGAATAACAAAAAAGGAGGCAAACGTGAAGAAATTGATTTAGCAAACAATTTGGTCTCCTAATGTATTACGATGATATCCAAAGTAATAATTTTGGATAGAGTTGCATGAATCTAATTTGGTTTTATTGCGATTTTTCTACAAGTGATTTGTTCTGTTGTGTAGATGGGTCTAATGCATTAGATAAGTCTCCGGGGATATGTCTTTTGCTTTCTGATGCTCAAGAGCGACGAAATAATCGACTTAGTCCACGATTTGCTTTCCTTATAACTCACATTCTTCTTTCATTTTCGCTAGAGATGCATCCATATCAATGCGTTTTATGAAGAGCTTACTGCGAGTGACATGTGTCTCACTTGGTGCACTCAAATGCATGAGACAGCTCTACGTAAAGGGTGACGAAATAAAAAGACAACCATGACGATATCTTCTTCTGGCCAACTATTATGTTCAGCAATTTCATCAAATCACACATCGCTTTGTTGTACTTCTCAAAGTGCTTCATCAAGAATTTTGTTTTGTAGACAATTATAATTCAGAGAAGCGGGTTCCAAATGCATCAGACAGTTTAACTACAGGGTGACAAAAAACGGAGGCAAGAGCGACGAAATCCATTTAGTAAACGATATGCAAGTAATATTCCGAAACAATTGCACACTAGTATTATACACTGACGTTTCCTTCAAACACTTTGCGTTCGAGTGCTCAAATGTATGAGGAAGTTGAACATAAAGGGTCACGAAACAAGGCGGTAGGAGTGACGAAGTTGATTTAGCCCACAATTCACTTTGCTTGTACATTACGATGATTTATCACATTGGTCTCAGTTGGATTCATCTCATTCTGTTTTATGAAGCAAATCGTGAGCTAAATCGTTTTCGTCACCCTTGCCGCCTTTTTTCGTCTTTCTTTCTGTTTGAGAAGCAAAACACGTATTTTTGTAGAGAACGACTTTTATATGGCACATTTGTTGGGCAATCACGTACAGGCGACACTGGTATAACAATTTGTTGAATTACCTATGCTGACTCCATTTCGTCATCGTCGCCTTTTTTCTCACCCTTTCTTCAATTCTTCATAGAAAACACTGAGATGAATGTAACTGTAACCAAAATGGTATATCGATGTGTTGTATAAGCAAAGCAAATCGTGCGCTAAGTCGATTTCGTCACCATTGCCACCTTTTTTTCGTCATCCTTTCTGTTTGAGGAGAAAAACACATTTTTGTAGAGGACGACTTTTATATGGCTTATTGTTGGAAATCACCTACATTGGACACTGGTATAACAATTTGTTGTATTACCTAGGCTGCCTCCAATTCGTCATCTTGTCGCCTTTATTCGTCACCCTTTATGTAAAACTCTCTAAATGCATTGGAGCTTCTAGTCCAAAGCACATGTCATTTGAAGAAAGTTCTTCATAGACAACACTGAGATGTATGTAACTGTAACTAAAATTTTATATCAATGTGTTGCATACGCAAAGCAAATCGTCTATGCAAGTCTAACATGTTGTTTACCTAAGCTGACTTCATTTCGTCTTCTTTGTCGCCTTTTTTTTTTTTGTCACCCTTTATTTACAACTCTTTCATTCATTGGAGCTTCTAGTCCACAGCATGTCACTTGAAGACAGTTTCTGATAAAGAAAACTGAAATTCATGTAACTGCAACCAAAATGGTATATCAATGGTATATCAAATCGTGAACTAAATCGATTTCTTGACAGAGCCTAATTTTTCCGTCATCATTTCTGTTTGAAAAGCAGAACACATTTTTTTTTTTCTTGCGAAATGCGTTTATATGACACATTGATGGGTGTTCACCTACAGAGGAAACTGGTATAAAAATTTGTTGTAGGCTGAATAGGCTGAATCCATTTTCGTCATCGTTGGCGCTTTTTTTCGTCATCGTTTCTGTTTGAAAAGCAAAACTCGCTTTTCTTTACAGAACGTCTTTGATATCGCCCATCTGCAGACATGCAACTACAGGGCAAATTGACTCTATTTCGTCATCGTTGTGTTAAGCAATTTCATCAAAGCGCCCACCGCTTTCTTTTACTTCTCAAAGTGCTTTATAAAGAATTTTGTATTGGAGACAAATATAACTCACAGAAGCAGTATAACAAATACATCAGACATTTTAACTATAGGTTGACGATAAACGGCGGCAAGGGCCACGAAATCCATTTAGCACGATATATGCAAGTAATATAGCGAAACGTTGTACCAAATCACATAGTAGTATTATATACTGCTTCCCCCAAACACTTTGCATTCGAGTGGTCAAATGTATGAGCGAGTTCAACATAGAGTGTCACGAAACAAGGCGGCAAGAGTGACGAAGTAGATATTACGACGATTTATCAGTTTGGTTCCAGTTTGATTCATCTCGTTCTGTTTTTGTTTTTCTCAATTCTCTTCAAGTGACTTCTGGTCTCAAACAAGAAAGTTGTTTATCGCTAACATTGAGAAGCAAAACTTTATTTGGTAAAGTGATGCGCAATTGATGTAATATCTACGCAGTTTTATTGGGGAAATAGATTTCTTCGAACTGTTTCGCTTTTTAGTTTTTCACTCTCATTTTACGGAAGGTTGATGTATTTGAGCCCTCTATTTCAAATCACTTGTTACTTGAAGGAAGTTCTTTATAAGAGAAACTCCCAAGTGTAACAAAATTGCCATAGATACGTGATGTAGAAACGAATCAAATTGTGACCTAAATCGATTTTGTCACCCTTGTCCCCTTTTCATATCACGATATCTTTTTTAGAAGAGAACTTAATTCGGATGACAGATTGGCAAGCATTGCAACTTCAAAAATAAGTATGACGATATGGTAGATTACCACAGCATTTTCTTTTTAGTTAAAGAGATTTCGTCCTAATTTTAACCGACTTCTCTAAATTCTATTTCCCTCCAATACACAAAGTTTTTGATAAAGGATTCTGAGAGTATATAACGATTTTGTATATTACTTATACCGACAATAGTGACAAAATCGATTCAGCCAGTAACATGTTTGAATAGAAAATTAGATCATCGTACTACTTTTCTTCGAAATGCATCCTGCTTATTGTGCAAATACATCATTGACTGAAAAGGAATTTGATGCTTTTTACCAAATATAATAAATCATATACTTCACGAACTTTTCAGAGCTTGATTACAATTCGTTTGATTTTCCTTAACTGCGTCATTGACAACAATGACGCAAAGAATTACATGAAATCCTTCAATATGGCACAAGCATCGAAAGATTAGAAGAGTGAAATGCTCTACCAATAACGAGTTTTCACATTTATCATTTACTTGTGTGTAAAGGGTGACGAAAAAATACAACGATGCCGAAATCGATTTAACCACCAGTACCCTCGAATATCGTTTTAATGCTTTACTACGAGGTGAATACTTCTCAATGTGATATACTAAGAAGTTTTCCTCAAAAGACACGCGCTTTGAATTGAATGCTTATTAAGAAAATTGCGTGTATACATCGGGTGACCGAAAAACCTTCTCAGTCTGCTTTATCAAGTTTTTTCTTTTTTGTCAAAATTGACACACGATTTTGATTTGATTCCTGAAACAGTACACAAAAGGTGACGAAATAAGGTAGTAAAGGTGTTTTCTCCCAGATAAAAAATTGGATACATGAGTCAGAACAATATAAAGGTGCCGGAAAAAATCCGGTAAACGTTTCAAAATGGATTTAAACCACAATTTGGTTTGCTTTTGTGCATAACGACGATATATCACTTTGGATATAGTTGCACGAATCTCGTTCCGTTTTTATTACGAATTTGTCCTTTGGACTAGATAGCTCAAATCCATTAGCCAGTCTCCAGGAGACATTTTTTTTTTTTTTTTGCTTTTAAATGCTCAAGAGTGACGAAATTGACTCATTTGCATGCATGTCAATGATGTTTTATTTGGTACTCAACATATAACATTCTTGAAGTAATCACAGCTGAGAGATACATGACAAAGAATAAATTTTCTTCAGCTTCTTAATGATACATGCACATTTTTCTCTTGAGGTATGTTGTCTGTGTGGGTTTATAATGGAAAGGAATGTTAAAAGCTGACATAACCGGAAGGTTGTTAACGAGATGTCGAGTGGTAAGCGCATATACACAATCTAAAATTATTGAAATCTAGGCCTATGGTCATCCTTTCTGTTTAAGGAGGAAAACACGTATTTTTGTAGAGAGCGACTTTTATATGGCACATTGTTGGAATATCACCTACAGGGGACACTGCATGGTATAACAATTTGTTACTGTCTGATGTGTTTGTAACAAGCTTCTCTAAATTATAAATTTGTCTGCAATACAAAATTCTTGATAAAAGCACTTTCAGACCAAAAAGAAAGGGGCGTTAGATTTGATCAAATAGTTGGCCATAAAAAGACAGCGTCATGATTCTCATTTTTCGTTTCGTCACAATTTATGTAGAGCTGTTTAATGCATTTGACTGAAAACATATGTCACGCGAAGTAAATTCTCCATAAAACACATTGACATGCATGCAAGTAAACCCATTTTGTCTCTCTTTTTAGCAATTTGAAAGAAAAACTGTCTCCGGGAGACTGGCTAATGGATTTGAGCCATCTAGTCCAAAGGACCGATTCGTAATAAAACCGAATGAGATTCATGCAACTCTAGCCAAAGAAATATAATCATCGTTAGGCACACGTTTAGTCGTAATGATCAGTCGACGTTTATATTAATATGACTCGTGCATTTAGGCACTTAAATGGAAAGTAAAAATATATGGGAGAAAATGTCTTTACTGACTCCTTTCGTCACCTTTTGTGTACCATACTGACGTTTTCCCCAAACACTTTGCATTCGAGTGCTCAAATTGTATGAGGGAGTTGAACATAAAGGGTCACGAAACAAGGGGGCAAGAGTGACGAAGTAGATTTAGCCAACAATTTCTTTGCTTCTACCATTACGATAATTTATCACTTTGGTTCCAGTTGGATTTACGTCATTGTAATTTTTATGCGCCTTACCAAATTCAATTAAATGATACAAGAAGTATTCAAAGGTAAATCATTTGATATAAAAGAATAAAATGATTCCTTCTATAACGCACAAACATATAACGATTTGCTCCGTAAAGTTCTCTCCAAGATTACGAGTTTAGGTGTTTCACTTTGTGCATGAGACATCTCTATATAAAGGGTGACGAAATAAACGACTACCGTGACGGTGTCTTCTTGTTCTCCAACAATTTCATCAAATTGCACACAGCTATGTTTTATTGCTGAAAGTGCTTTATCAAGAATTTTGTATTGCAGGCAAATATAATTTAGAAAAGCGGGATGAAAATACATCAGACAGTTTTAACTACAGGGTGACAAAAAACGGCGGCAAGGGCACCGAAATTCATTTAGCAAACGATATGCAATATACCAAAAAGGTATTCCACATTGCCCATCAGAGCACTGACGTTTGCACGATAGACTTGTGTTTTCCATTGGAGTGCTCAAATAAAAAGAGTGACGAAACGAGGCGGGAAAGATATCACTTGTCACTTGAAGAAAATTCTGCAAGTGACTGATTCTTCATTCTTTTATCTTTTCTGTAAGTGGAAATTTAGTGTGATTCATAAGCAGAGCAAATAATCAATTTCGTCACCCTTCCGCCTTTCCATGCCACGATGTCTTCGGATGACAAATTGACAAGCATTGAAATTTCAAAACGAAGTAATATGATAATAGGGTATGAAACCACAGCATTTTCTCTTTTTAAATTGATTTCGTCGTAGTTGCCACCTTTTTTTCGTCATCAGATTATAACGTCCTATGAATTCCCATTTTCTAACCACCCCTCTAAATTGTATTTCTCTTCAATCAAGTTTTTGATTTAGGACTTTTAGGGTATATTACTTATATCGACAATAGTGACGAAATCGATTCAGTCAGCAACATGTTTGAATAAAACCGTGGATCATTCTATTACCTTCTATTGAAATGCATGCGTTTTATTTTCGCTTAATTGCGTCATTTACAGTAATGACGCAAAGAATAAAATGATTCCTTATATAAAGCATAAGCATTTAAAGACTTACTCCGTAAAGTGCTCTCCCAGATACGCGTTTTAGTACGCTCAAATATCAAAATAAAGTAAAACATTTACGGAGAGGTGAATGCTTCTCCATTTTCTGTACTATGAAGATACTCGCTTAAAATCTAATGTTTGAAACACACTGGATGTATACAAAGGGTAACCAAAAAAGCTACTCAGTCTCCATTATCAATTCTTTTCAAAATGGACACGCGCTTTTGATTTGATTACTGAAGCACAGAGACAGTACACAAAAGGTAAAGAAAGAAGGCAGTAAAGACGGTTACTCCCAGAAATTTATTCTTAAATACATGAGTCAGATTGAAATAAAGGGTAACAAAAAAGGAGGCAAACGTGAAGAAATTGATTTAGCAAACAATTTGGTCTCCTAATGTATTACGATGATATCCAAAGTAATAATTTTGGATAGAGTTGCATGAATCTAATTTGGTTTTATTGCGATTTTTCTACAAGTGATTTGTTCTGTTGTGTAGATGGGTCTAATGCATTAGACAAGTCTCCGGGGATATGTCTTTTGCTTTCTGATGCTCAAGAGCGACGAAATAATCGACTTAGTCCACGATTTGCTTTGCTTATAACTCACATTCTTCTTTCATTTTCGCTAGAGATGCATCCATGTCAATGCGTTTTATGAAGAGTTTACTGCGAGTGACATGTGTCTCACTTGGTGCACTCAAATGCATGAGACAGCTCTACGTAAAGGGTGACGAAATAAAAAGACAACCATGACGATATCTTCTTCTGGCCAACTATTATGTTCAGCAATTTCATCAAATCACACATCGCTTTGTTGTACTTCTCAAAGTGCTTCATCAAGAATTTTGTTTTGTAGACAATTATAATTCAGAGAAGCGGGTTCCAAATGCATCAGACAGTTTAACTACAGGGTGACAAAAAACGGAGGCAAGAGCGACGAAATCCATTTAGTAAACGATATGCAAGTAATATTCCGAAACAATTGCACACTAGTATTATACACTGACGTTTCCTTCAAACACTTTGCGTTCGAGTGCTCAAATGTATGAGGAAGTTGAACATAAAGGGTCACGAAACAAGGCGGTAGGAGTGACGAAGTTGATTTAGCCCACAATTCACTTTGCTTGTACATTACGATGATTTATCACATTGGTCTCAGTTGGATTCATCTCATTCTGTTTTATGAAGCAAATCGTGAGCTAAATCGTTTTCGTCACCCTTGCCGCCTTTTTTCGTCTTTCTTTCTGTTTGAGAAGCAAAACACGTATTTTTGTAGAGAACGACTTTTATATGGCACATTTGTTGGGCAATCACGTACAGGCGACACTGGTATAACAATTTGTTCAATTACCTATGCTGACTCCATTTCGTCATCGTCGCCTTTTTTCGTCACCCTTTCTTCAATTCTTCATAGAGAACACTGAGATGAATGTAACTGTAACCAAAATGGTATATCGATGTGTTGTATAAGCAAAGCAAATCGTGCGCTAAGTCGATTTCGTCACCATTGCCACCTTTTTTTCGTCATCCTTTCTGTTTGAGGAGAAAAACACATTTTTGTAGAGGACGACTTTTATATGGCTTATTGTTGGAAATCACCTACATTGGACACTGGTATAACAATTTGTTGTATTACCTAGGCTGCCTCCAATTCGTCATCTTGTCGCCTTTATTCGTCACCCTTTATGTAAAACTCTCTAAATGCATGGAGCTTCTAGTCCAAAGCACATGTCATTTGAAGAAAGTTCTTCATAGACAACACTGAGATGTATGTAACTGTAACTAAAATTTTATATCAATGTGTTGCATACGCAAAGCAAATCGTCTATGCAAGTCTAACATGTTGTTTACCTAAGCTGACTTCATTTCGTCTTCTTTGTCGCCTTTTTTTTTTGTCACCCTTTATTTACAACTCTTTCATTCATTGGAGCTTCTAGTCCACAGCATGTCACTTGAAGACAGTTTTTGATAAAGAAAACTGAAATTCATGTAACTGCAACCAAAATGGTATATCAATGGTATATCAAATCGTGAACTAAATCGATTTCTTGACAGAGCCTAATTTTTCCGTCATCATTTCTGTTTGAAAAGCAGAACACATTTTTTTTTTTCTTGCGAAATGCGTTTATATGACACATTGATGGGTGTTCACCTACAGAGGAAACTGGTATAAAAATTTGTTGTAGGCTGAATAGGCTGAATCCATTTTCGTCATCGTTGGCGCTTTTTTTCGTCATCGTTTCTGTTTGAAAAGCAAAACTCGCTTTTCTTTACAGAACGTCTTTGATATCGCCCATCTGCAGACATGCAACTACAGGGCAAATTGACTCTATTTCGTCATCGTTGTGTTAAGCAATTTCATCAAAGCGCCCACCGCTTTCTTTTACTTCTCAAAGTGCTTTATAAAGAATTTTGTATTGGAGACAAATATAACTCACAGAAGCAGTATAACAAATACATCAGACATTTTAACTATAGGTTGACGATAAACGGCGGCAAGGGCCACGAAATCCATTTAGCACGATATATGCAAGTAATATAGCGAAACGTTGTACCAAATCACATAGTAGTATTATATACTGCTTCCCCCAAACACTTTGCATTCGAGTGGTCAAATGTATGAGCGAGTTCAACATAGAGTGTCACGAAACAAGGCGGCAAGAGTGACGAAGTAGATATTACGACGATTTATCAGTTTGGTTCCAGTTTGATTCATCTCGTTCTGTTTTTGTTTTTCTCAATTCTCTTCAAGTGACTTCTGGTCTCAAACAAGAAAGTTGTTTATCGCTAACATTGAGAAGCAAAACTTTATTTGGTAAAGTGATGCGCAATTGATGTAATATCTACGCAGTTTTATTGGGGAAATAGATTTCTTCGAACTGTTTCGCTTTTTAGTTTTTCACTCTCATTTTACGGAAGGTTGATGTATTTGAGCCCTCTATTTCAAATCACTTGTTACTTGAAGGAAGTTCTTTATAAGAGAAACTCCCAAGTGTAACAAAATTGCCATAGATACGTGATGTAGAAACGAATCAAATTGTGACCTAAATCGATTTTGTCACCCTTGTCCCCTTTTCATATCACGATATCTTTTTTAGAAGAGAACTTAATTCGGATGACAGATTGGCAAGCATTGCAACTTCAAAAATAAGTATGACGATATGGTAGATTACCACAGCATTTTCTTTTTAGTTAAAGAGATTTCGTCCTAATTTTAACCCACTTCTCTAAATTCTATTTCCCTCCAATACACAAAGTTTTTGATAAAGGATTCTGAGAGTATATAACGATTTTGTATATTACTTATACCGACAATAGTGACAAAATCGATTCAGCCAGTAACATGTTTGAATAGAAAATTAGATCATCGTACTACTTTTCTTCGAAATGCATCCTGCTTATTGTGCAAATACATCATTGACTGAAAAGGAATTTGATGCTTTTTACCAAATATAATAAATCATATACTTCACGAACTTTTCAGAGCTTGATTACAATTCGTTTGATTTTCCTTAACTGCGTCATTGACAACAATGACGCAAAGAATTACATGAAATCCTTCAATATGGCACAAGCATCGAAAGATTAGAAGAGTGAAATGCTCTACCAATAACGAGTTTTCACATTTATCATTTACTTGTGTGTAAAGGGTGACGAAAAAATACAACGATGCCGAAATCGATTTAACCACCAGTACCCTCGAATATCGTTTTAATGCTTTACTACGAGGTGAATACTTCTCAATGTGATATACTAAGAAGTTTTCCTCAAAAGACACGCGCTTTGAATTGAATGCTTATTAAGAAAATTGCGTGTATACATCGGGTGACCGAAAAACCTTCTCAGTCTGCTTTATCAAGTTTTTTCTTTTTTGTCAAAATTGACACACGATTTTGATTTGATTCCTGAAACAGTACACAAAAGGTGACGAAATAAGGTAGTAAAGGTGTTTTCTCCCAGATAAAAAATTGGATACATGAGTCAGAACAATATAAAGGTGCCGGAAAAAATCCGGTAAACGTTTCAAAATGGATTTAAACCACAATTTGGTTTGCTTTTGTGCATAACGACGATATATCACTTTGGATATAGTTGCACGAATCTCGTTCCGTTTTTATTACGAATTTGTCCTTTGGACTAGATAGCTCAAATCCATTAGCCAGTCTCCAGGAGACATTTTTTTTTTTTTTTTGCTTTTAAATGCTCAAGAGTGACGAAATTGACTCATTTGCATGCATGTCAATGATGTTTTATTTGGTACTCAACATATAACATTCTTGAAGTAATCACAGCTGAGAGATACATGACAAAGAATAAATTTTCTTCAGCTTCTTAATGATACATGCACATTTTTCTCTTGAGGTATGTTGTCTGTGTGGGTTTATAATGGAAAGGAATGTTAAAAGCTGACATAACCGGAAGGTTGTTAACGAGATGTCGAGTGGTAAGCGCATATACACAATCTAAAATTATTGAAATCTAGGCCTATGGTCATCCTTTCTGTTTAAGGAGGAAAACACGTATTTTTGTAGAGAGCGACTTTTATATGGCACATTGTTGGAATATCACCTACAGGGGACACTGCATGGTATAACAATTTGTTACTGTCTGATGTGTTTGTAACAAGCTTCTCTAAATTATAAATTTGTCTGCAATACAAAATTCTTGATAAAAGCACTTTCAGACCAAAAAGAAAGGGGCGTTAGATTTGATCAAATAGTTGGCCATAAAAAGACAGCGTCATGATTCTCATTTTTCGTTTCGTCACAATTTATGTAGAGCTGTTTAATGCATTTGACTGAAAACATATGTCACGCGAAGTAAATTCTCCATAAAACACATTGACATGCATGCAAGTAAACCCATTTTGTCTCTCTTTTTAGCAATTTGAAAGAAAAACTGTCTCCGGGAGACTGGCTAATGGATTTGAGCCATCTAGTCCAAAGGACCGATTCGTAATAAAACCGAATGAGATTCATGCAACTCTAGCCAAAGAAATATAATCATCGTTAGGCACACGTTTAGTCGTAATGATCAGTCGACGTTTATATTAATATGACTCGTGCATTTAGGCACTTAAATGAAAAGTAAAAATATATGGGAGAAAATGTCTTTACTGACTCCTTTCGTCACCTTTTGTGTACCATACTGACGTTTTCCCCAAACACTTTGCATTCGAGTGCTCAAATTGTATGAGGGAGTTGAACATAAAGGGTCACGAAACAAGGGGGCAAGAGTGACGAAGTAGATTTAGCCAACAATTTCCTTTGCTTCTACCATTACGATAATTTATCACTTTGGTTCCAGTTGGATTTACGTCATTGTAATTTTTATGCGCCTTACCAAATTCAATTAAATGATACAAGAAGTATTCAAAGGTAAATCATTTGATATAAAAGAATAAAATGATTCCTTCTATAACGCACAAACATATAACGATTTGCTCCGTAAAGTTCTCTCCAAGATTACGAGTTTACGTGTTTCACTTTGTGCATGAGACATCTCTATATAAAGGGTGACGAAATAAACAAACGACTACCGTGACGGTGTCTTCTTGTTCTCCAACAATTTCATCAAATTGCACACAGCTATGTTTTATTGCTGAAAGTGCTTTATCAAGAATTTTGTATTGCAGGCAAATATAATTTAGAAAAGCGGGATGAAAATACATCAGACAGTTTTAACTACAGGGTGACAAAAAACGGCGGCAAGGGCACCGAAATTCATTTAGCAAACGATATGCAATATACCAAAAAGGTATTCCACATTGCCCATCAGAGCACTGACGTTTGCACGATAGACTTGTGTTTTCCATTGGAGTGCTCAAATAAAAAGAGTGACGAAACGAGGCGGGAAAGAAATCACTTGTCACTTGAAGAAAATTCTGCAAGTGACTGATTCTTCATTCTTTTATCTTTTCTGTAAGTGGAAATTTAGTGTGATTCATAAGCAGAGCAAATAATCAATTTCGTCACCCTTCCGCCTTTCCATGCCACGATGTCTTCGGATGACAAATTGACAAGCATTGAAATTTCAAAACGAAGTAATATGATAATAGGGTATGAAACCACAGCATTTTCTCTTTTTATATTGATTTCGTCGCAGTTGCCACCTTTTTTTCGTCATCAGATTATAACGTCCTATGAATTCCCATTTTCTAACCACCCCTCTAAATTGTATTTCTCTTCAATCAAGTTTTTGATTTAGGACTTTTAGGGTATATTACTTATATCGACAATAGTGACGAAATCGATTCAGTCAGCAACATGTTTGAATAAAACCGTGGATCATTCTATTACCTTCTATTGAAATGCATGCGTTTTATTTTCGCTTAATTGCGTCATTTACAGTAATGACGCAAAGAATAAAATGATTCCTTATATAAAGCATAAGCATTTAAAGACTTACTCCGTAAAGTGCTCTCCCAGATACGCGTTTTAGTACGCTCAAATATCAAAATAAAGTAAAACATTTACGGAGAGGTGAATGCTTCTCCATTTTCTGTACTATGAAGATACTCGCTTGAAATCTAATGTTTGAAACACACTGGATGTATACAAAGGGTGACCAAAAAAGCTACTCAGTCTCCATTATCAATTCTTTTCAAAATGGACACGCGCTTTTGATTTGATTACTGAAGCACAGAGACAGTACACAAAAGGTAAAGAAAGAAGGCAGTAAAGACGGTTACTCCCAGAAATTTATTCTTAAATACATGAGTCAGATTGAAATAAAGGGTAACAAAAAAGGAGGCAAACGTGAAGAAATTGATTTAGCAAACAATTTGGTCTCCTAATGTATTACGATGATATCCAAAGTAATAATTTTGGATAGAGTTGCATGAATCTAATTTGGTTTTATTGCGATTTTTCTACAAGTGATTTGTTCTGTTGTGTAGATGGGTCTAATGCATTAGACAAGTCTCCGGGGATATGTCTTTTGCTTTCTGATGCTCAAGAGCGACGAAATAATCGACTTAGTCCACGATTTGCTTTGCTTATAACTCACATTCTTCTTTCATTTTCGCTAGAGATGCATCCATGTCAATGCGTTTTATGAAGAGTTTACTGCGAGTGACATGTGTCTCACTTGGTGCACTCAAATGCATGAGACAGCTCTACGTAAAGGGTGACGAAATAAAAAGACAACCATGACGATATCTTCTTCTGGCCAACTATTATGTTCAGCAATTTCATCAAATCACACATCGCTTTGTTGTACTTCTCAAAGTGCTTCATCAAGAATTTTGTTTTGTAGACAATTATAATTCAGAGAAGCGGGTTCCAAATGCATCAGACAGTTTAACTACAGGGTGACAAAAAACGGAGGCAAGAGCGACGAAATCCATTTAGTAAACGATATGCAAGTAATATTCCGAAACAATTGCACACTAGTATTATACACTGACGTTTCCTTCAAACACTTTGCGTTCGAGTGCTCAAATGTATGAGGAAGTTGAACATAAAGGGTCACGAAACAAGGCGGTAGGAGTGACGAAGTTGATTTAGCCCACAATTCACTTTGCTTGTACATTACGATGATTTATCACATTGGTCTCAGTTGGATTCATCTCATTCTGTTTTATGAAGCAAATCGTGAGCTAAATCGTTTTCGTCACCCTTGCCGCCTTTTTTCGTCTTTCTTTCTGTTTGAGAAGCAAAACACGTATTTTTGTAGAGAACGACTTTTATATGGCACATTTGTTGGGCAATCACGTACAGGCGACACTGGTATAACAATTTGTTGAATTACCTATGCTGACTCCATTTCGTCATCGTCGCCTTTTTTCGTCACCCTTTCTTCAATTCTTCATAGAGAACACTGAGATGAATGTAACTGTAACCAAAATGGTATATCGATGTGTTGTATAAGCAAAGCAAATCGTGCGCTAAGTCGATTTCGTCACCATTGCCACCTTTTTTTCGTCATCCTTTCTGTTTGAGGAGAAAAACACATTTTTGTAGAGGACGACTTTTATATGGCTTATTGCTGGAAATCACCTACATTGGACACTGGTATAACAATTTGTTGTATTACCTAGGCTGCCTCCAATTCGTCATCTTGTCGCCTTTATTCGTCACCCTTTATGTAAAACTCTCTAAATGCATTGGAGCTTCTAGTCCAAAGCACATGTCATTTGAAGAAAGTTCTTCATAGACAACACTGAGATGTATGTAACTGTAACTAAAATTTTATATCAATGTGTTGCATACGCAAAGCAAATCGTCTATGCAAGTCTAACATGTTGTTTACCTAAGCTGACTTCATTTCGTCTTCTTTGTCGCCTTTTTTTTTTGTCACCCTTTATTTACAACTCTTTCATTCATTGGAGCTTCTAGTCCACAGCATGTCACTTGAAGACAGTTTTTGATAAAGAAAACTGAAATTCATGTAACTGCAACCAAAATGGTATATCAATGTGTTGTATAAGCAAAGCAAATCGTGAACTAAATCGATTTCTTGACAGAGCCTAATTTTTCCGTCATCATTTCTGTTTGAAAAGCAGAACACATTTTTTTTTTTTTTTTTGCGAAATGCGTTTATATGACACATTGATGGGTGTTCACCTACAGAGGAAACTGGTATAAAAATTTGTTGTAGGCTGAATAGGCTGAATCCATTTTCGTCATCGTTGGCGCTTTTTTTCGTCATCGTTTCTGTTTGAAAAGCAAAACTCGCTTTTCTTTACAGAACGTCTTTGATATCGCCCATCTGCAGACATGCAACTACAGGGCAAATTGACTCTATTTCGTCATCGTTGTGTTAAGCAATTTCATCAAAGCGCCCACCGCTTTCTTTTACTTCTCAAAGTGCTTTATAAAGAATTTTGTATTGGAGACAAATATAACTCACAGAAGCAGTATAACAAATACATCAGACATTTTAACTATAGGTTGACGATAAACGGCGGCAAGGGCCACGAAATCCATTTAGCACGATATATGCAAGTAATATAGCGAAACGTTGTACCAAATCACATAGTAGTATTATATACTGCTTCCCCCAAACACTTTGCATTCGAGTGGTCAAATGTATGAGCGAGTTCAACATAGAGTGTCACGAAACAAGGCGGCAAGAGTGACGAAGTAGATATTACGACGATTTATCAGTTTGGTTCCAGTTTGATTCATCTCGTTCTGTTTTTGTTTTTCTCAATTCTCTTCAAGTGACTTCTGGTCTCAAACAAGAAAGTTGTTTATCGCTAACATTGAGAAGCAAAACTTTATTTGGTAAAGTGATGCGCAATTGATGTAATATCTACGCAGTTTTATTGGGGAAATAGATTTCTTCGAACTGTTTCGCTTTTTAGTTTTTCACTCTCATTTTACGGAAGGTTGATGTATTTGAGCCCTCTATTTCAAATCACTTGTTACTTGAAGGAAGTTCTTTATAAGAGAAACTCCCAAGTGTAACAAAATTGCCATAGATACGTGATGTAGAAACGAATCAAATTGTGACCTAAATCGATTTTGTCACCCTTGTCCCCTTTTCATATCACGATATCTTTTTTAGAAGAGAACTTAATTCGGATGACAGATTGGCAAGCATTGCAACTTCAAAAATAAGTATGACGATATGGTAGATTACCACAGCATTTTCTTTTTAGTTAAAGAGATTTCGTCCTAATTTTAACCGACTTCTCTAAATTCTATTTCCCTCCAATACACAAAGTTTTTGATAAAGGATTCTGAGAGTATATAACGATTTTGTATATTACTTATACCGACAATAGTGACAAAATCGATTCAGCCAGTAACATGTTTGAATAGAAAATTAGATCATCGTACTACTTTTCTTCGAAATGCATCCTTGACTGAAAAGGAATTTGATGCTTTTTACCAAATATAATAAATCATATACTTCACGAACTTTTCAGAGCTTGATTACAATTCGTTTGATTTTCCTTAACTGCGTCATTGACAACAATGACGCAAAGAATTACATGAAATCCTTCAATATGGCACAAGCATCGAAAGATTAGAAGAGTGAAATGCTCTACCAATAACGAGTTTTCACATTTATCATTTACTTGTGTGTAAAGGGTGACGAAAAAATACAACGATGCCGAAATCGATTTAACCACCAGTACCCTCGAATATCGTTTTAATGCTTTACTACGAGGTGAATACTTCTCAATGTGATATACTAAGAAGTTTTCCTCAAAAGACACGCGCTTTGAATTGAATGCTTATTAAGAAAATTACGTGTATACATCGGGTGACCGAAAAACCTTCTCAGTCTGCTTTATCAAGTTTTTTCTTTTTTGTCAAAATTGACACACGATTTTGATTTGATTCCTGAAACAGTACACAAAAGGTGACGAAATAAGGTAGTAAAGGTGTTTTCTCCCAGATAAAAAATTGGATACATGAGTCAGAACAATATAAAGGTGACGGAAAAAATCCGGTAAACGTTTCAAAATGGATTTAAACCACAATTTGGTTTGCTTTTGTGCATAACGACGATATATCACTTTGGATATAGTTGCACGAATCTCGTTCCGTTTTTATTACGAATTTGTCCTTTGGACTAGATAGCTCAAATCCATTAGCCAGTCTCCAGGAGACATTTTTTTTTTTTTTGCTTTTAAATGCTCAAGAGTGACGAAATTGACTCATTTGCATGCATGTCAATGATGTTTTATTTGGTACTCAACATATAACATTCTTCAAGTAATCACAGCTGAGAGATACATGACAAAGAATAAATTTTCTTCAGCTTCTTAATGATACATGCACATTTTTCTCTTGAGGTATGTTGTCTGTGTGGGTTTATAATGGAAAGGAATGTTAAAAGCTGACATAACCGGTAGGTTGTTAACGAGATGTCGAGTGGTAAGCGCATATACACAATCTAAAATTATTGAAATCTAGGCCTATGGTCATCCTTTCTGTTTAAGGAGGAAAACACGTATTTTTGTAGAGAGCGACTTTTATATGGCACATTGTTGGAATATCACCTACAGGGGACACTGCATGGTATAACAATTTGTTACTGTCTGATGTGTTTGTAACAAGCTTCTCTAAATTATAATTTGTCTGCAATACAAAATTCTTGATAAAAGCACTTTCAGACCAAAAAGAAAGGGGCGTTAGATTTGATCAAATAGTTGGCCATAAAAAGACAGCGTCATGATTCTCATTTTTCGTTTCGTCACAATTTATGTAGAGCTGTTTAATGCATTTGACTGAAAACATATGTCACGCGAAGTAAATTCTCCATAAAACACATTGACATGCATGCAAGTAAACCCATTTTGTCTCTCTTTTTAGCAATTTGAAAGAAAAACTGTCTCCGGGAGACTGGCTAATGGATTTGAGCCATCTAGTCCAAAGGACCGATTCGTAATAAAACCGAATGAGATTCATGCAACTCTAGCCAAAGAAATATAATCATCGTTAGGCACACGTTTAGTCGTAATGATCAGTCGACGTTTATATTAATATGACTCGTGCATTTAGGCACTTAAATGGAAAGTAAAAATATATGGGAGAAAATGTCTTTACTGACTCCTTTCGTCACCTTTTGTGTACCATACTGACGTTTTCCCCAAACACTTTGCATTCGAGTGCTCAAATTGTATGAGGGAGTTGAACATAAAGGGTCACGAAACAAGGGGGCAAGAGTGACGAAGTAGATTTAGCCAACAATTTCCTTTGCTTCTACCATTACGATAATTTATCACTTTGGTTCCAGTTGGATTTACGTCATTGTAATTTTTATGCGCCTTACCAAATTCAATTAAATGATACAAGAAGTATTCAAAGGTAAATCATTTGATATAAAAGAATAAAATGATTCCTTCTATAACGCACAAACATATAACGATTTGCTCCGTAAAGTTCTCTCCAAGATTACGAGTTTACGTGTTTCACTTTGTGCATGAGACATCTCTATATAAAGGGTGACGAAATAAACAAACGACTACCGTGACGGTGTCTTCTTGTTCTCCAACAATTTCATCAAATTGCACACAGCTATGTTTTATTGCTGAAAGTGCTTTATCAAGAATTTTGTATTGCAGGCAAATATAATTTAGAAAAGCGGGATGAAAATACATCAGACAGTTTTAACTACAGGGTGACAAAAAACGGCGGCAAGGGCACCGAAATTCATTTAGCAAACGATATGCAATATACTAAAAAGGTATTCCACATTGCCCATCAGAGCACTGACGTTTGCACGATAGACTTGTGTTTTCCATTGGAGTGCTCAAATAAAAAGAGTGACGAAACGAGGCGGGAAAGAAATCACTTGTCACTTGAAGAAAATTCTGCAAGTGACTGATTCTTCATTCTTTTATCTTTTCTGTAAGTGGAAATTTAGTGTGATTCATAAGCAGAGCAAATAATCAATTTCGTCACCCTTCCGCCTTTCCATGCCACGATGTCTTCGGATGACAAATTGACAAGCATTGAAATTTCAAAACGAAGTAATATGATAATAGGGTATGAAACCACAGCATTTTCTCTTTTTAAATTGATTTCGTCGCAGTTGCCACCTTTTTTTCGTCATCAGATTATAACGTCCTATGAATTCCCATTTTCTAACCACCCCTCTAAATTGTATTTCTCTTCAATCAAGTTTTTGATTTAGGACTTTTAGGGTATATTACTTATATCGACAATAGTGACGAAATCGATTCAGTCAGCAACATGTTTGAATAAAACCGTGGATCATTCTATTACCTTCTATTGAAATGCATGCGTTTTATTTTCGCTTAATTGCGTCATTTACAGTAATGACGCAAAGAATAAAATGATTCCTTATATAAAGCATAAGCATTTAAAGACTTACTCCGTAAAGTGCTCTCCCAGATACGCGTTTTAGTACGCTCAAATATCAAAATAAAGTAAAACATTTACGGAGAGGTGAATGCTTCTCCATTTTCTGTACTATGAAGATACTCGCTTAAAATCTAATGTTTGAAACACACTGGATGTATACAAAGGGTGACCAAAAAAGCTACTCAGTCTCCATTATCAATTCTTTTCAAAATGGACACGCGCTTTTGATTTGATTACTGAAGCACAGAGACAGTACACAAAAGGTAAAGAAAGAAGGCAGTAAAGACGGTTACTCCCAGAAATTTATTCTTAAATACATGAGTCAGATTGAAATAAAGGGTAACAAAAAAGGAGGCAAACGTGAAGAAATTGATTTAGCAAACAATTTGGTCTCCTAATGTATTACGATGATATCCAAAGTAATAATTTTGGATAGAGTTGCATGAATCTAATTTGGTTTTATTGCGATTTTTCTACAAGTGATTTGTTCTGTTGTGTAGATGGGTCTAATGCATTAGACAAGTCTCCGGGGATATGTCTTTTGCTTTCTGATGCTCAAGAGCGACGAAATAATCGACTTAGTCCACGATTTGCTTTGCTTATAACTCACATTCTTCTTTCATTTTCGCTAGAGATGCATCCATGTCAATGCGTTTTATGAAGAGTTTACTGCGAGTGACATGTGTCTCACTTGGTGCACTCAAATGCATGAGACAGCTCTACGTAAAGGGTGACGAAATAAAAAGACAACCATGACGATATCTTCTTCTGGCCAACTATTATGTTCAGCAATTTCATCAAATCACACATCGCTTTGTTGTACTTCTCAAAGTGCTTCATCAAGAATTTTGTTTTGTAGACAATTATAATTCAGAGAAGCGGGTTCCAAATGCATCAGACAGTTTAACTACAGGGTGACAAAAAACGGAGGCAAGAGCGACGAAATCCATTTAGTAAACGATATGCAAGTAATATTCCGAAACAATTGCACACTAGTATTATACACTGACGTTTCCTTCAAACACTTTGCGTTCGAGTGCTCAAATGTATGAGGAAGTTGAACATAAAGGGTCACGAAACAAGGCGGTAGGAGTGACGAAGTTGATTTAGCCCACAATTCACTTTGCTTGTACATTACGATGATTTATCACATTGGTCTCAGTTGGATTCATCTCATTCTGTTTTATGAAGCAAATCGTGAGCTAAATCGTTTTCGTCACCCTTGCCGCCTTTTTTCGTCTTTCTTTCTGTTTGAGAAGCAAAACACGTATTTTTGTAGAGAACGACTTTTATATGGCACATTTGTTGGGCAATCACGTACAGGCGACACTGGTATAACAATTTGTTGAATTACCTATGCTGACTCCATTTCGTCATCGTCGCCTTTTTTCGTCACCCTTTCTTCAATTCTTCATAGAGAACACTGAGATGAATGTAACTGTAACCAAAATGGTATATCGATGTGTTGTATAAGCAAAGCAAATCGTGCGCTAAGTCGATTTCGTCACCATTGCCACCTTTTTTTCGTCATCCTTTCTGTTTGAGGAGAAAAACACATTTTTGTAGAGGACGACTTTTATATGGCTTATTGCTGGAAATCACCTACATTGGACACTGGTATAACAATTTGTTGTATTACCTAGGCTGCCTCCAATTCGTCATCTTGTCGCCTTTATTCGTCACCCTTTATGTAAAACTCTCTAAATGCATTGGAGCTTCTAGTCCAAAGCACATGTCATTTGAAGAAAGTTCTTCATAGACAACACTGAGATGTATGTAACTGTAACTAAAATTTTATATCAATGTGTTGCATACGCAAAGCAAATCGTCTATGCAAGTCTAACATGTTGTTTACCTAAGCTGACTTCATTTCGTCTTCTTTGTCGCCTTTTTTTTTTTGTCACCCTTTATTTACAACTCTTTCATTCATTGGAGCTTCTAGTCCACAGCATGTCACTTGAAGACAGTTTTTGATAAAGAAAACTGAAATTCATGTAACTGCAACCAAAATGGTATATCAATGTGTTGTATAAGCAAAGCAAATCGTGAACTAAATCGATTTCTTGACAGAGCCTAATTTTTCCGTCATCATTTCTGTTTGAAAAGCAGAACACATTTTTTTTTTTTTTTTTGCGAAATGCGTTTATATGACACATTGATGGGTGTTCACCTACAGAGGAAACTGGTATAAAAATTTGTTGTAGGCTGAATAGGCTGAATCCATTTTCGTCATCGTTGGCGCTTTTTTTCGTCATCGTTTCTGTTTGAAAAGCAAAACTCGCTTTTCTTTACAGAACGTCTTTGATATCGCCCATCTGCAGACATGCAACTACAGGGCAAATTGACTCTATTTCGTCATCGTTGTGTTAAGCAATTTCATCAAAGCGCCCACCGCTTTCTTTTACTTCTCAAAGTGCTTTATAAAGAATTTTGTATTGGAGACAAATATAACTCACAGAAGCAGTATAACAAATACATCAGACATTTTAACTATAGGTTGACGATAAACGGCGGCAAGGGCCACGAAATCCATTTAGCACGATATATGCAAGTAATATAGCGAAACGTTGTACCAAATCACATAGTAGTATTATATACTGCTTCCCCCAAACACTTTGCATTCGAGTGGTCAAATGTATGAGCGAGTTCAACATAGAGTGTCACGAAACAAGGCGGCAAGAGTGACGAAGTAGATATTACGACGATTTATCAGTTTGGTTCCAGTTTGATTCATCTCGTTCTGTTTTTGTTTTTCTCAATTCTCTTCAAGTGACTTCTGGTCTCAAACAAGAAAGTTGTTTATCGCTAACATTGAGAAGCAAAACTTTATTTGGTAAAGTGATGCGCAATTGATGTAATATCTACGCAGTTTTATTGGGGAAATAGATTTCTTCGAACTGTTTCGCTTTTTAGTTTTTCACTCTCATTTTACGGAAGGTTGATGTATTTGAGCCCTCTATTTCAAATCACTTGTTACTTGAAGGAAGTTCTTTATAAGAGAAACTCCCAAGTGTAACAAAATTGCCATAGATACGTGATGTAGAAACGAATCAAATTGTGACCTAAATCGATTTTGTCACCCTTGTCCCCTTTTCATATCACGATATCTTTTTTAGAAGAGAACTTAATTCGGATGACAGATTGGCAAGCATTGCAACTTCAAAAATAAGTATGACGATATGGTAGATTACCACAGCATTTTCTTTTTAGTTAAAGAGATTTCGTCCTAATTTTAACCGACTTCTCTAAATTCTATTTCCCTCCAATACACAAAGT
Source organism: Diadema setosum (assembly GCF_964275005.1). NCBI lineage: Eukaryota > Metazoa > Echinodermata > Echinoidea > Diadematoida > Diadematidae > Diadema > Diadema setosum. Next base: position 14,919,641 of record NC_092701.1, on the reverse strand, counting down.
TTTTGATAAAGGATTCTGAGAGTATATAACGATTTTGTATATTACTTATACCGACAATAGTGACAAAATCGATTCAGCCAGTAACATGTTTGAATAGAAAATTAGATCATCGTACTACTTTTCTTCGAAATGCATCCTGCTTATTGTGCAAATACATCATTGACTGAAAAGGAATTTGATGCTTTTTACCAAATATAATAAATCATATACTTCACGAACTTTTCAGAGCTTGATTACAATTCGTTTGATTTTCCTTAACTGCGTCATTGACAACAATGACGCAAAGAATTACATGAAATCCTTCAATATGGCACAAGCATCGAAAGATTAGAAGAGTGAAATGCTCTACCAATAACGAGTTTTCACATTTATCATTTACTTGTGTGTAAAGGGTGACGAAAAAATACAACGATGCCGAAATCGATTTAACCACCAGTACCCTCGAATATCGTTTTAATGCTTTACTACGAGGTGAATACTTCTCAATGTGATATACTAAGAAGTTTTCCTCAAAAGACACGCGCTTTGAATTGAATGCTTATTAAGAAAATTGCGTGTATACATCGGGTGACCGAAAAACCTTCTCAGTCTGCTTTATCAAGTTTTTTCTTTTTTGTCAAAATTGACACACGATTTTGATTTGATTCCTGAAACAGTACACAAAAGGTGACGAAATAAGGTAGTAAAGGTGTTTTCTCCCAGATAAAAAATTGGATACATGAGTCAGAACAATATGAACAATATGGTGACGGAAAAAATCCGGTAAACGTTTCAAAATGGATTTAAACCACAATTTGGTTTGCTTTTGTACATAACGACGATATATCACTTTGGATATAGTTGCACGAATCTCGTTCCGTTTTTATTACGAATTTGTCCTTTGGACTAGATAGCTCAAATCCATTAGCCAGTCTCCAGGAGACATTTTTTTTTTTTTTTTGCTTTTAAATGCTCAAGAGTGACGAAATTGACTCATTTGCATGCATGTCAATGATGTTTTATTTGGTAATCAACATATAACATTCTTGAAGTAATCACAGCTGAGAGATACATGACAAAGAATAAATTTTCTTCAGCTTCTTAATGATACATGCACATTTTTCTCTTGAGGTATGTTGTCTGTGTGGGTTTATAATGGAAAGGAATGTTAAAAGCTGACATAACCGGAAGGTAGTTAACGAGATGTCGAGTGGTAAGCGCATATACACAATCTAAAATTATTGAAATCTAGGCCTATGGTCATCCTTTCTGTTTAAGGAGGAAAACACGTATTTTTGTAGAGAGCGACTTTTATATGGCACATTGTTGGAATATCACCTACAGGGGACACTGCATGGTATAACAATTTGTTACTGTCTGATGTGTTTGTAACAAGCTTCTCTAAATTAAAGTTTTTGTCTGCAATACAAAATTCTTGATAAAAGCACTTTCAGACCAAAAAGAAAGGGGCGTTAGATTTGATCAAATAGTTGGCCATAAAAAGACAGCGTCATGATTCTCATTTTTCGTTTCGTCACAATTTATGTAGAGCTGTTTAATGCATTTGACTGAAAACATATGTCACGCGAAGTAAATTCTCCATAAAACACATTGACATGCATGCAAGTAAACCCATTTTGTCTCTCTTTTTAGCAATTTGAAAGAAAAACTGTCTCCGGGAGACTGGCTAATGGATTTGAGCCATCTAGTCCAAAGGACCGGTTCGTAATAAAACCGAATGAGATTCATGCAACTCTAGCCAAAGAAATATATTCATCGTTAGGCACACGTTTAGTCGTAATGATCAGTCGACGTTTATATTAATATGACTCGTGCATTTAGGCACTTAAATGGAAAGTAAAAATATATGGGAGAAAATGTCTTTACTGACTCCTTTCGTCACCTTTTGTGTACCATACTGACGTTTTCCCCAAACACTTTGCATTCGAGTGCTCAAATTGTATGATGGAGTTGAACATAAAGGGTCACGAAACAAGGGGGCAAGAGTGACGAAGTAGATTTAGCCAACAATTTCCTTTGCTTCTACCATTACGATAATTTATCACTTTGGTTCCAGTTGGATTTACGTCATTGTAATTTTTATGCGCCTTACCAAATTCAATTAAATGATACAAGAAGTATTCAAAGGTAAATCATTTGATATAAAAGAATAAAATGATTCCTTCTATAACGCACAAACATATAACGATTTGCTCCGTAAAGTTCTCTCCAAGATTACGAGTTTAGGTGTTTCACTTTGTGCATGAGACATCTCTATATAAAGGGTGACGAAATAAACGACTACCGTGACGGTGTCTTCTTGTTCTCCAACAATTTCATCAAATTGCACACAGCTATGTTTTATTGCTGAAAGTGCTTTATCAAGAATTTTGTATTGCAGGCAAATATAATTTAGAAAAGCGGGATGAAAATACATCAGACAGTTTTAACTACAGGGTGACAAAAAACGGCGGCAAGGGCACCGAAATTCATTTAGCAAACGATATGCAATATACCAAAAAGGTATTCCACATTGCCCATCAGAGCACTGACGTTTGCACGATAGACTTGTGTTTTCCATTGGAGTGCTCAAATAAAAAGAGTGACGAAACGAGGCGGGAAAGAAATCACTTGTCACTTGAAGAAAATTCTGCAAGTGACTGATTCTTCATTCTTTTATCTTTTCTGTAAGTGGAAATTTAGTGTGATTCATAAGCAGAGCAAATAATCAATTTCGTCACCCTTCCGCCTTTCCATGCCACGATGTCTTCGGATGACAAATTGACAAGCATTGAAATTTCAAAACGAAGTAATATGATAATTGAGTATGAAACCACAGCATTTTCTCTTTTTAAATTGATTTCGTCGCAGTTGCCACCTTTTTTTCGTCATCAGATTATAACGTCCTATGAATTTCCATTTTCTAACCACCCCTCTAAATTGTACTTCTCTTCAATCAAGTTTTTGATTTAGGACTTTTAGGGTATATTACTTATATCGACAATAGTGACGAAATCGATTCAGTCAGCAACATGTTTGAATAAAACCGTGGATCATTCTATTACCTTCTATTGAAATGCATGCGTTTTATTTTCGCTTAATTGCGTCATTTACAGTAATGACGCAAAGAATAAAATGATTCCTTATATAAAGCATAAGCATTTAAAGACTTACTCCGTAAAGTGCTCTCCCAGATACGCGTTTTAGTACGCTCAAATATCAAAATAAAGTAAAACATTTACGGAGAGGTGAATGCTTCTCCATTTTCTGTACTATGAAGATACTCGCTTAAAATCTAATGTTTGAAACACACTGGATGTATACAAAGGGTGACCAAAAAAGCTACTCAGTCTCCATTATCAATTCTTTTCAAAATGGACACGCGCTTTTGATTTGATTACTGAAGCACAGAGACAGTACACAAAAGGTAAAGAAAGAAGGCAGTAAAGACGGTTACTCCCAGAAATTTATTCTTAAATACATGAGTCAGATTGAAATAAAGAATAACAAAAAAGGAGGCAAACGTGAAGAAATTGATTTAGCAAACAATTTGGTCTCCTAATGTATTACGATGATATCCAAAGTAATAATTTTGGATAGAGTTGCATGAATCTAATTTGGTTTTATTGCGATTTTTCTACAAGTGATTTGTTCTGTTGTGTAGATGGGTCTAATGCATTAGATAAGTCTCCGGGGATATGTCTTTTGCTTTCTGATGCTCAAGAGCGACGAAATAATCGACTTAGTCCACGATTTGCTTTCCTTATAACTCACATTCTTCTTTCATTTTCGCTAGAGATGCATCCATATCAATGCGTTTTATGAAGAGCTTACTGCGAGTGACATGTGTCTCACTTGGTGCACTCAAATGCATGAGACAGCTCTACGTAAAGGGTGACGAAATAAAAAGACAACCATGACGATATCTTCTTCTGGCCAACTATTATGTTCAGCAATTTCATCAAATCACACATCGCTTTGTTGTACTTCTCAAAGTGCTTCATCAAGAATTTTGTTTTGTAGACAATTATAATTCAGAGAAGCGGGTTCCAAATGCATCAGACAGTTTAACTACAGGGTGACAAAAAACGGAGGCAAGAGCGACGAAATCCATTTAGTAAACGATATGCAAGTAATATTCCGAAACAATTGCACACTAGTATTATACACTGACGTTTCCTTCAAACACTTTGCGTTCGAGTGCTCAAATGTATGAGGAAGTTGAACATAAAGGGTCACGAAACAAGGCGGTAGGAGTGACGAAGTTGATTTAGCCCACAATTCACTTTGCTTGTACATTACGATGATTTATCACATTGGTCTCAGTTGGATTCATCTCATTCTGTTTTATGAAGCAAATCGTGAGCTAAATCGTTTTCGTCACCCTTGCCGCCTTTTTTCGTCTTTCTTTCTGTTTGAGAAGCAAAACACGTATTTTTGTAGAGAACGACTTTTATATGGCACATTTGTTGGGCAATCACGTACAGGCGACACTGGTATAACAATTTGTTGAATTACCTATGCTGACTCCATTTCGTCATCGTCGCCTTTTTTCTCACCCTTTCTTCAATTCTTCATAGAAAACACTGAGATGAATGTAACTGTAACCAAAATGGTATATCGATGTGTTGTATAAGCAAAGCAAATCGTGCGCTAAGTCGATTTCGTCACCATTGCCACCTTTTTTTCGTCATCCTTTCTGTTTGAGGAGAAAAACACATTTTTGTAGAGGACGACTTTTATATGGCTTATTGTTGGAAATCACCTACATTGGACACTGGTATAACAATTTGTTGTATTACCTAGGCTGCCTCCAATTCGTCATCTTGTCGCCTTTATTCGTCACCCTTTATGTAAAACTCTCTAAATGCATTGGAGCTTCTAGTCCAAAGCACATGTCATTTGAAGAAAGTTCTTCATAGACAACACTGAGATGTATGTAACTGTAACTAAAATTTTATATCAATGTGTTGCATACGCAAAGCAAATCGTCTATGCAAGTCTAACATGTTGTTTACCTAAGCTGACTTCATTTCGTCTTCTTTGTCGCCTTTTTTTTTTTGTCACCCTTTATTTACAACTCTTTCATTCATTGGAGCTTCTAGTCCACAGCATGTCACTTGAAGACAGTTTCTGATAAAGAAAACTGAAATTCATGTAACTGCAACCAAAATGGTATATCAATGGTATATCAAATCGTGAACTAAATCGATTTCTTGACAGAGCCTAATTTTTCCGTCATCATTTCTGTTTGAAAAGCAGAACACATTTTTTTTTTTTTTTTGCGAAATGCGTTTATATGACACATTGATGGGTGTTCACCTACAGAGGAAACTGGTATAAAAATTTGTTGTAGGCTGAATAGGCTGAATCCATTTTCGTCATCGTTGGCGCTTTTTTTCGTCATCGTTTCTGTTTGAAAAGCAAAACTCGCTTTTCTTTACAGAACGTCTTTGATATCGCCCATCTGCAGACATGCAACTACAGGGCAAATTGACTCTATTTCGTCATCGTTGTGTTAAGCAATTTCATCAAAGCGCCCACCGCTTTCTTTTACTTCTCAAAGTGCTTTATAAAGAATTTTGTATTGGAGACAAATATAACTCACAGAAGCAGTATAACAAATACATCAGACATTTTAACTATAGGTTGACGATAAACGGCGGCAAGGGCCACGAAATCCATTTAGCACGATATATGCAAGTAATATAGCGAAACGTTGTACCAAATCACATAGTAGTATTATATACTGCTTCCCCCAAACACTTTGCATTCGAGTGGTCAAATGTATGAGCGAGTTCAACATAGAGTGTCACGAAACAAGGCGGCAAGAGTGACGAAGTAGATATTACGACGATTTATCAGTTTGGTTCCAGTTTGATTCATCTCGTTCTGTTTTTGTTTTTCTCAATTCTCTTCAAGTGACTTCTGGTCTCAAACAAGAAAGTTGTTTATCGCTAACATTGAGAAACAAAACTTTATTTGGTAAAGTGATGCGCAATTGATGTAATATCTACGCAGTTTTATTGGGGAAATAGATTTCTTCGAACTGTTTCGCTTTTTAGTTTTTCACTCTCATTTTACGGAAGGTTGATGTATTTGAGCCCTCTATTTCAAATCACTTGTTACTTGAAGGAAGTTCTTTATAAGAGAAACTCCCAAGTGTAACAAAATTGCCATAGATACGTGATGTAGAAACGAATCAAATTGTGACCTAAATCGATTTTGTCACCCTTGTCCCCTTTTCATATCACGATATCTTTTTTAGAAGAGAACTTAATTCGGATGACAGATTGGCAAGCATTGCAACTTCAAAAATAAGTATGACGATATGGTAGATTACCACAGCATTTTCTTTTTAGTTAAAGAGATTTCGTCCTAATTTTAACCGACTTCTCTAAATTCTATTTCCCTCCAATACACAAAGTTTTTGATAAAGGATTCTGAGAGTATATAACGATTTTGTATATTACTTATACCGACAATAGTGACAAAATCGATTCAGCCAGTAACATGTTTGAATAGAAAATTAGATCATCGTACTACTTTTCTTCGAAATGCATCCTGCTTATTGTGCAAATACATCATTGACTGAAAAGGAATTTGATGCTTTTTACCAAATATAATAAATCATATACTTCACGAACTTTTCAGAGCTTGATTACAATTCGTTTGATTTTCCTTAACTGCGTCATTGACAACAATGACGCAAAGAATTACATGAAATCCTTCAATATGGCACAAGCATCGAAAGATTAGAAGAGTGAAATGCTCTACCAATAACGAGTTTTCACATTTATCATTTACTTGTGTGTAAAGGGTGACGAAAAAATACAACGATGCCGAAATCGATTTAACCACCAGTACCCTCGAATATCGTTTTAATGCTTTACTACGAGGTGAATACTTCTCAATGTGATATACTAAGAAGTTTTCCTCAAAAGACACGCGCTTTGAATTGAATGCTTATTAAGAAAATTGCGTGTATACATCGGGTGACCGAAAAACCTTCTCAGTCTGCTTTATCAAGTTTTTTCTTTTTTGTCAAAATTGACACACGATTTTGATTTGATTCCTGAAACAGTACACAAAAGGTGACGAAATAAGGTAGTAAAGGTGTTTTCTCCCAGATAAAAAATTGGATACATGAGTCAGAACAATATGAACAATATGGTGACGGAAAAAATCCGGTAAACGTTTCAAAATGGATTTAAACCACAATTTGGTTTGCTTTTGTACATAACGACGATATATCACTTTGGATATAGTTGCACGAATCTCGTTCCGTTTTTATTACGAATTTGTCCTTTGGACTAGATAGCTCAAATCCATTAGCCAGTCTCCAGGAGACATTTTTTTTTTTTTTTTGCTTTTAAATGCTCAAGAGTGACGAAATTGACTCATTTGCATGCATGTCAATGATGGTTTATTTGGTAATCAACATATAACATTCTTGAAGTAATCACAGCTGAGAGATACATGACAAAGAATAAATTTTCTTCAGCTTCTTAATGATACATGCACATTTTTCTCTTGAGGTATGTTGTCTGTGTGGGTTTATAATGGAAAGGAATGTTAAAAGCTGACATAACCGGAAGGTAGTTAACGAGATGTCGAGTGGTAAGCGCATATACACAATCTAAAATTATTGAAATCTAGGCCTATGGTCATCCTTTCTGTTTAAGGAGGAAAACACGTATTTTTGTAGAGAGCGACTTTTATATGGCACATTGTTGGAATATCACCTACAGGGGACACTGCATGGTATAACAATTTGTTACTGTCTGATGTGTTTGTAACAAGCTTCTCTAAATTAAAGTTTTTGTCTGCAATACAAAATTCTTGATAAAAGCACTTTCAGACCAAAAAGAAAGGGGCGTTAGATTTGATCAAATAGTTGGCCATAAAAAGACAGCGTCATGATTCTCATTTTTCGTTTCGTCACAATTTATGTAGAGCTGTTTAATGCATTTGACTGAAAACATATGTCACGCGAAGTAAATTCTCCATAAAACACATTGACATGCATGCAAGTAAACCCATTTTGTCTCTCTTTTTAGCAATTTGAAAGAAAAACTGTCTCCGGGAGACTGGCTAATGGATTTGAGCCATCTAGTCCAAAGGACCGATTCGTAATAAAACCGAATGAGATTCATGCAACTCTAGCCAAAGAAATATAATCATCGTTAGGCACACGTTTAGTCGTAATGATCAGTCGACGTTTATATTAATATGACTCGTGCATTTAGGCACTTAAATGAAAAGTAAAAATATATGGGAGAAAATGTCTTTACTGACTCCTTTCGTCACCTTTTGTGTACCATACTGACGTTTTCCCCAAACACTTTGCATTCGAGTGCTCAAATTGTATGAGGGAGTTGAACATAAAGGGTCACGAAACAAGGGGGCAAGAGTGACGAAGTAGATTTAGCCAACAATTTCCTTTGCTTCTACCATTACGATAATTTATCACTTTGGTTCCAGTTGGATTTACGTCATTGTAATTTTTATGCGCCTTACCAAATTCAATTAAATGATACAAGAAGTATTCAAAGGTAAATCATTTGATATAAAAGAATAAAATGATTCCTTCTATAACGCACAAACATATAACGATTTGCTCCGTAAAGTTCTCTCCAAGATTACGAGTTTACGTGTTTCACTTTGTGCATGAGACATCTCTATATAAAGGGTGACGAAATAAACAAACGACTACCGTGACGGTGTCTTCTTGTTCTCCAACAATTTCATCAAATTGCACACAGCTATGTTTTATTGCTGAAAGTGCTTTATCAAGAATTTTGTATTGCAGGCAAATATAATTTAGAAAAGCGGGATGAAAATACATCAGACAGTTTTAACTACAGGGTGACAAAAAACGGCGGCAAGGGCACCGAAATTCATTTAGCAAACGATATGCAATATACCAAAAAGGTATTCCACATTGCCCATCAGAGCACTGACGTTTGCACGATAGACTTGTGTTTTCCATTGGAGTGCTCAAATAAAAAGAGTGACGAAACGAGGCGGGAAAGAAATCACTTGTCACTTGAAGAAAATTCTGCAAGTGACTGATTCTTCATTCTTTTATCTTTTCTGTAAGTGGAAATTTAGTGTGATTCATAAGCAGAGCAAATAATCAATTTCGTCACCCTTCCGCCTTTCCATGCCACGATGTCTTCGGATGACAAATTGACAAGCATTGAAATTTCAAAACGAAGTAATATGATAATAGGGTATGAAACCACAGCATTTTCTCTTTTTATATTGATTTCGTCGCAGTTGCCACCTTTTTTTCGTCATCAGATTATAACGTCCTATGAATTCCCATTTTCTAACCACCCCTCTAAATTGTATTTCTCTTCAATCAAGTTTTTGATTTAGGACTTTTAGGGTATATTACTTATATCGACAATAGTGACGAAATCGATTCAGTCAGCAACATGTTTGAATAAAACCGTGGATCATTCTATTACCTTCTATTGAAATGCATGCGTTTTATTTTCGCTTAATTGCGTCATTTACAGTAATGACGCAAAGAATAAAATGATTCCTTATATAAAGCATAAGCATTTAAAGACTTACTCCGTAAAGTGCTCTCCCAGATACGCGTTTTAGTACGCTCAAATATCAAAATAAAGTAAAACATTTACGGAGAGGTGAATGCTTCTCCATTTTCTGTACTATGAAGATACTCGCTTGAAATCTAATGTTTGAAACACACTGGATGTATACAAAGGGTGACCAAAAAAGCTACTCAGTCTCCATTATCAATTCTTTTCAAAATGGACACGCGCTTTTGATTTGATTACTGAAGCACAGAGACAGTACACAAAAGGTAAAGAAAGAAGGCAGTAAAGACGGTTACTCCCAGAAATTTATTCTTAAATACATGAGTCAGATTGAAATAAAGGGTAACAAAAAAGGAGGCAAACGTGAAGAAATTGATTTAGCAAACAATTTGGTCTCCTAATGTATTACGATGATATCCAAAGTAATAATTTTGGATAGAGTTGCATGAATCTAATTTGGTTTTATTGCGATTTTTCTACAAGTGATTTGTTCTGTTGTGTAGATGGGTCTAATGCATTAGACAAGTCTCCGGGGATATGTCTTTTGCTTTCTGATGCTCAAGAGCGACGAAATAATCGACTTAGTCCACGATTTGCTTTGCTTATAACTCACATTCTTCTTTCATTTTCGCTAGAGATGCATCCATGTCAATGCGTTTTATGAAGAGTTTACTGCGAGTGACATGTGTCTCACTTGGTGCACTCAAATGCATGAGACAGCTCTACGTAAAGGGTGACGAAATAAAAAGACAACCATGACGATATCTTCTTCTGGCCAACTATTATGTTCAGCAATTTCATCAAATCACACATCGCTTTGTTGTACTTCTCAAAGTGCTTCATCAAGAATTTTGTTTTGTAGACAATTATAATTCAGAGAAGCGGGTTCCAAATGCATCAGACAGTTTAACTACAGGGTGACAAAAAACGGAGGCAAGAGCGACGAAATCCATTTAGTAAACGATATGCAAGTAATATTCCGAAACAATTGCACACTAGTATTATACACTGACGTTTCCTTCAAACACTTTGCGTTCGAGTGCTCAAATGTATGAGGAAGTTGAACATAAAGGGTCACGAAACAAGGCGGTAGGAGTGACGAAGTTGATTTAGCCCACAATTCACTTTGCTTGTACATTACGATGATTTATCACATTGGTCTCAGTTGGATTCATCTCATTCTGTTTTATGAAGCAAATCGTGAGCTAAATCGTTTTCGTCACCCTTGCCGCCTTTTTTCGTCTTTCTTTCTGTTTGAGAAGCAAAACACGTATTTTTGTAGAGAACGACTTTTATATGGCACATTTGTTGGGCAATCACGTACAGGCGACACTGGTATAACAATTTGTTGAATTACCTATGCTGACTCCATTTCGTCATCGTCGCCTTTTTTCGTCACCCTTTCTTCAATTCTTCATAGAGAACACTGAGATGAATGTAACTGTAACCAAAATGGTATATCGATGTGTTGTATAAGCAAAGCAAATCGTGCGCTAAGTCGATTTCGTCACCATTGCCACCTTTTTTTCGTCATCCTTTCTGTTTGAGGAGAAAAACACATTTTTGTAGAGGACGACTTTTATATGGCTTATTGCTGGAAATCACCTACATTGGACACTGGTATAACAATTTGTTGTATTACCTAGGCTGCCTCCAATTCGTCATCTTGTCGCCTTTATTCGTCACCCTTTATGTAAAACTCTCTAAATGCATTGGAGCTTCTAGTCCAAAGCACATGTCATTTGAAGAAAGTTCTTCATAGACAACACTGAGATGTATGTAACTGTAACTAAAATTTTATATCAATGTGTTGCATACGCAAAGCAAATCGTCTATGCAAGTCTAACATGTTGTTTACCTAAGCTGACTTCATTTCGTCTTCTTTGTCGCCTTTTTTTTTTGTCACCCTTTATTTACAACTCTTTCATTCATTGGAGCTTCTAGTCCACAGCATGTCACTTGAAGACAGTTTTTGATAAAGAAAACTGAAATTCATGTAACTGCAACCAAAATGGTATATCAATGTGTTGTATAAGCAAAGCAAATCGTGAACTAAATCGATTTCTTGACAGAGCCTAATTTTTCCGTCATCATTTCTGTTTGAAAAGCAGAACACATTTTTTTTTTTTTTTTTGCGAAATGCGTTTATATGACACATTGATGGGTGTTCACCTACAGAGGAAACTGGTATAAAAATTTGTTGTAGGCTGAATAGGCTGAATCCATTTTCGTCATCGTTGGCGCTTTTTTTCGTCATCGTTTCTGTTTGAAAAGCAAAACTCGCTTTTCTTTACAGAACGTCTTTGATATCGCCCATCTGCAGACATGCAACTACAGGGCAAATTGACTCTATTTCGTCATCGTTGTGTTAAGCAATTTCATCAAAGCGCCCACCGCTTTCTTTTACTTCTCAAAGTGCTTTATAAAGAATTTTGTATTGGAGACAAATATAACTCACAGAAGCAGTATAACAAATACATCAGACATTTTAACTATAGGTTGACGATAAACGGCGGCAAGGGCCACGAAATCCATTTAGCACGATATATGCAAGTAATATAGCGAAACGTTGTACCAAATCACATAGTAGTATTATATACTGCTTCCCCCAAACACTTTGCATTCGAGTGGTCAAATGTATGAGCGAGTTCAACATAGAGTGTCACGAAACAAGGCGGCAAGAGTGACGAAGTAGATATTACGACGATTTATCAGTTTGGTTCCAGTTTGATTCATCTCGTTCTGTTTTTGTTTTTCTCAATTCTCTTCAAGTGACTTCTGGTCTCAAACAAGAAAGTTGTTTATCGCTAACATTGAGAAGCAAAACTTTATTTGGTAAAGTGATGCGCAATTGATGTAATATCTACGCAGTTTTATTGGGGAAATAGATTTCTTCGAACTGTTTCGCTTTTTAGTTTTTCACTCTCATTTTACGGAAGGTTGATGTATTTGAGCCCTCTATTTCAAATCACTTGTTACTTGAAGGAAGTTCTTTATAAGAGAAACTCCCAAGTGTAACAAAATTGCCATAGATACGTGATGTAGAAACGAATCAAATTGTGACCTAAATCGATTTTGTCACCCTTGTCCCCTTTTCATATCACGATATCTTTTTTAGAAGAGAACTTAATTCGGATGACAGATTGGCAAGCATTGCAACTTCAAAAATAAGTATGACGATATGGTAGATTACCACAGCATTTTCTTTTTAGTTAAAGAGATTTCGTCCTAATTTTAACCGACTTCTCTAAATTCTATTTCCCTCCAATACACAAAGTTTTTGATAAAGGATTCTGAGAGTATATAACGATTTTGTATATTACTTATACCGACAATAGTGACAAAATCGATTCAGCCAGTAACATGTTTGAATAGAAAATTAGATCATCGTACTACTTTTCTTCGAAATGCATCCTTGACTGAAAAGGAATTTGATGCTTTTTACCAAATATAATAAATCATATACTTCACGAACTTTTCAGAGCTTGATTACAATTCGTTTGATTTTCCTTAACTGCGTCATTGACAACAATGACGCAAAGAATTACATGAAATCCTTCAATATGGCACAAGCATCGAAAGATTAGAAGAGTGAAATGCTCTACCAATAACGAGTTTTCACATTTATCATTTACTTGTGTGTAAAGGGTGACGAAAAAATACAACGATGCCGAAATCGATTTAACCACCAGTACCCTCGAATATCGTTTTAATGCTTTACTACGAGGTGAATACTTCTCAATGTGATATACTAAGAAGTTTTCCTCAAAAGACACGCGCTTTGAATTGAATGCTTATTAAGAAAATTACGTGTATACATCGGGTGACCGAAAAACCTTCTCAGTCTGCTTTATCAAGTTTTTTCTTTTTTGTCAAAATTGACACACGATTTTGATTTGATTCCTGAAACAGTACACAAAAGGTGACGAAATAAGGTAGTAAAGGTGTTTTCTCCCAGATAAAAAATTGGATACATGAGTCAGAACAATATAAAGGTGACGGAAAAAATCCGGTAAACGTTTCAAAATGGATTTAAACCACAATTTGGTTTGCTTTTGTGCATAACGACGATATATCACTTTGGATATAGTTGCACGAATCTCGTTCCGTTTTTATTACGAATTTGTCCTTTGGACTAGATAGCTCAAATCCATTAGCCAGTCTCCAGGAGACATTTTTTTTTTTTTTGCTTTTAAATGCTCAAGAGTGACGAAATTGACTCATTTGCATGCATGTCAATGATGTTTTATTTGGTAATCAACATATAACATTCTTGAAGTAATCACAGCTGAGAGATACATGACAAAGAATAAATTTTCTTCAGCTTCTTAATGATACATGCACATTTTTCTCTTGAGGTATGTTGTCTGTGTGGGTTTATAATGGAAAGGAATGTTAAAAGCTGACATAACCGGAAGGTAGTTAACGAGATGTCGAGTGGTAAGCGCATATACACAATCTAAAATTATTGAAATCTAGGCCTATGGTCATCCTTTCTGTTTAAGGAGGAAAACACGTATTTTTGTAGAGAGCGACTTTTATATGGCACATTGTTGGAATATCACCTACAGGGGACACTGCATGGTATAACAATTTGTTACTGTCTGATGTGTTTGTAACAAGCTTCTCTAAATTAAAGTTTTTGTCTGCAATACAAAATTCTTGATAAAAGCACTTTCAGACCAAAAAGAAAGGGGCGTTAGATTTGATCAAATAGTTGGCCATAAAAAGACAGCGTCATGATTCTCATTTTTCGTTTCGTCACAATTTATGTAGAGCTGTTTAATGCATTTGACTGAAAACATATGTCACGCGAAGTAAATTCTCCATAAAACACATTGACATGCATGCAAGTAAACCCATTTTGTCTCTCTTTTTAGCAATTTGAAAGAAAAACTGTCTCCGGGAGACTGGCTAATGGATTTGAGCCATCTAGTCCAAAGGACCGGTTCGTAATAAAACCGAATGAGATTCATGCAACTCTAGCCAAAGAAATATATTCATCGTTAGGCACACGTTTAGTCGTAATGATCAGTCGACGTTTATATTAATATGACTCGTGCATTTAGGCACTTAAATGGAAAGTAAAAATATATGGGAGAAAATGTCTTTACTGACTCCTTTCGTCACCTTTTGTGTACCATACTGACGTTTTCCCCAAACACTTTGCATTCGAGTGCTCAAATTGTATGATGGAGTTGAACATAAAGGGTCACGAAACAAGGGGGCAAGAGTGACGAAGTAGATTTAGCCAACAATTTCCTTTGCTTCTACCATTACGATAATTTATCACTTTGGTTCCAGTTGGATTTACGTCATTGTAATTTTTATGCGCCTTACCAAATTCAATTAAATGATACAAGAAGTATTCAAAGGTAAATCATTTGATATAAAAGAATAAAATGATTCCTTCTATAACGCACAAACATATAACGATTTGCTCCGTAAAGTTCTCTCCAAGATTACGAGTTTACGTGTTTCACTTTGTGCATGAGACATCTCTATATAAAGGGTGACGAAATAAACGACTACCGTGACGGTGTCTTCTTGTTCTCCAACAATTTCATCAAATTGCACACAGCTATGTTTTATTGCTGAAAGTGCTTTATCAAGAATTTTGTATTGCAGGCAAATATAATGCAAATAATCAATTTCGTCACCCTTCCGCCTTTCCATGCCACGATGTCTTCGGATGACAAATTGACAAGCATTGAAATTTCAAAACGAAGTAATATGATAATTGGGTATGAAACCACAGCATTTTCTCTTTTTAAATTGATTTCGTCGCAGTTGCCACCTTTTTTTCGTCATCAGATTATAACGTCCTATGAATTTCCATTTTCTAACCACCCCTCTAAATTGTACTTCTCTTCAATCAAGTTTTTGATTTAGGACTTTTAGGGTATATTACTTATATCGACAATAGTGACGAAATCGATTCAGTCAGCAACATGTTTGAATAAAACCGTGGATCATTCTATTACCTTCTATTGAAATGCATGCGTTTTATTTTCGCTTAATTGCGTCATTTACAGTAATGACGCAAAGAATAAAATGATTCCTTATATAAAGCATAAGCATTTAAAGACTTACTCCGTAAAGTGCTCTCCCAGATACGCGTTTTAGTACGCTCAAATATCAAAATAAAGTAAAACATTTACGGAGAGGTGAATGCTTCTCCATTTTCTGTACTATGAAGATACTCGCTTAAAATCTAATGTTTGAAACACACTGGATGTATACAAAGGGTGACCAAAAAAGCTACTCAGTCTCCATTATCAATTCTTTTCAAAATGGACACGCGCTTTTGATTTGATTACTGAAGCACAGAGACAGTACACAAAAGGTAAAGAAAGAAGGCAGTAAAGACGGTTACTCCCAGAAATTTATTCTTAAATACATGAGTCAGATTGAAATAAAGGGTAACAAAAAAGGAGGCAAACGTGAAGAAATTGATTTAGCAAACAATTTGGTCGCCTAATGTATTACGATGATATCCAAAGTAATAATTTTGGATAGAGTTGCATGAATCTAATTTGGTTTTATTGCGATTTTTCTACAAGTGATTTGTTCTGTTGTGTAGATGGGTCTAATGCATTAGACAAGTCTCCGGGGATATGTCTTTTGCTTTCTGATGCTCAAGAGCGACGAAATAATCGACTTAGTCCACGATTTGCTTTCCTTATAACTCACATTCTTCTTTCATTTTCGCTAGAGATGCATCCATATCAATGCGTTTTATGAAGAGTTTACTGCGAGTGACATGTGTCTCACTTGGTGCACTCAAATGCATGAGACAGCTCTACGTAAAGGGTGACGAAATAAAAAGACAACCATGACGATATCTTCTTCTGGCCAACTATTATGTTCAGCAATTTCATCAAATCAC
Organism: Diadema setosum; assembly: GCF_964275005.1. Lineage (NCBI taxonomy): Eukaryota > Metazoa > Echinodermata > Echinoidea > Diadematoida > Diadematidae > Diadema > Diadema setosum. The sequence goes on along the minus strand of NC_092701.1, from coordinate 14,903,201 downwards.
ACATCGCTTTGTTGTACTTCTCAAAGTGCTTCATCAAGAATTTTGTTTTGTAGACAATTATAATTCAGAGAAGCGGGTTCCAAATGCATCAGACAGTTTAACTACAGGGTGACAAAAAACGGAGGCAAGAGCGACGAAATCCATTTAGTAAACGATATGCAAGTAATATTCCGAAACAATTGCACACTAGTATTATACACTGACGTTTCCTTCAAACACTTTGCGTTCGAGTGCTCAAATGTATGAGGAAGTTGAACATAAAGGGTCACGAAACAAGGCGGTAGGAGTGACGAAGTTGATTTAGCCCACAATTCACTTTGCTTGTACATTACGATGATTTATCACATTGGTCTCAGTTGGATTCATCTCATTCTGTTTTATGAAGCAAATCGTGAGCTAAATCGTTTTCGTCGCCCTTACCGCCTTTTTCGTCTTTCTTTCTGTTTGAGAAGCAAAACACGTATTTTTGTAGAGAACGACTTTTATATGGCACATTTGTTGGGCAATCACGTACAGGCGACAATGGTATAACAATTTGTTGAATTACCTATGCTGACTCCATTTCGTCATCGTCGCCTTTTTTCTCACCCTTTCTTCAATTCTTCATAGAAAACACTGAGATGAATGTAACTGTAACCAAAATGGTATATCGATGTGTTGTATAAGCAAAGCAAATCGTGCGCTAAGTCGATTTCGTCACCATTGCCACCTTTTTTTCGTCATCCTTTCTGTTTGAGGAGAAAAACACATTTTTGTAGAGGACGACTTTTATATGGCTTATTGTTGGAAATCACCTACATTGGACACTGGTATAACAATTTGTTGTATTACCTAGGCTGCCTCCAATTCGTCATCTTGTCGCCTTTATTCGTCACCCTTTATGTAAAACTCTCTAAATGCATTGGAGCTTCTAGTCCAAAGCACATGTCATTTGAAGAAAGTTCTTCATAGACAACACTGAGATGTATGTAACTGTAACTAAAATTTTATATCAATGTGTTGCATACGCAAAGCAAATCGTCTATGCAAGTCTAACATGTTGTTTACCTAAGCTGACTTCATTTCGTCTTCTTTGTCGCCTTTTTTTTTGTCACCCTTTATTTACAACTCTTTCATTCATTGGAGCTTCTAGTCCACAGCATGTCACTTGAAGACAGTTTTTGATAAAGAAAACTGAAATTCATGTAACTGCAACCAAAATGGTATATCAATGTGTTGTATAAGCAAAGCAAATCGTGAACTAAATCGATTTCTTGACAGAGCCTAATTTTTCCGTCATCATTTCTGTTTGAAAAGCAGAACACATTTTTTTTTTTTTTTTTTTGCGAAATGCGTTTATATGACACATTGATGGGTGTTCACCTACAGAGGAAACGGGTATAAAAATTTGTTGTAGGCTGAATAGGCTGAATCCATTTTCGTCATCGTTGGCGCTTTTTTTCGTCATCGTTTCTGTTTGAAAAGCAAAACTCGCTTTTCTTTACAGAACGTCTTTGATATCGCCCATCTGCAGACATGCAACTACAGGGCAAATTGACTCTATTTCGTCATCGTTGTGTTAAGCAATTTCATCAAAGCGCCCACCGCTTTCTTTTACTTCTCAAAGTGCTTTATAAAGAATTTTGTATTGGAGACAAATATAACTCACAGAAGCAGTATAACAAATACATCAGACATTTTAACTATAGGTTGACGATAAACGGCGGCAAGGGCCACGAAATCCATTTAGCACGATATATGCAAGTAATATAGCGAAACGTTGTACCAAATCACATAGTAGTATTATATACTGCTTCCCCCAAACACTTTGCATTCGAGTGGTCAAATGTATGAGCGAGTTCAACATAGAGTGTCACGAAACAAGGCGGCAAGAGTGACGAAGTAGATATTACGACGATTTATCAGTTTGGTTCCAGTTTGATTCATCTCGTTCTGTTTTTGTTTTTCTCAATTCTCTTCAAGTGACTTCTGGTCTCAAACAAGAAAGTTGTTTATCGCTAACATTGAGAAGCAAAACTTTATTTGGTAAAGTGATGCGCAATTGATGTAATATCTACGCAGTTTTATTGGGGAAATAGATTTCTTCGAACTGTTTCGCTTTTTAGTTTTTCACTCTCATTTTACGGAAGGTTGATGTATTTGAGCCCTCTATTTCAAATCACTTGTTACTTGAAGGAAGTTCTTTATAAGAGAAACTCCCAAGTGTAACAAAATTGCCATAGATACGTGATGTAGAAACGAATCAAATTGTGACCTAAATCGATTTTGTCACCCTTGTCCCCTTTTCATATCACGATATCTTTTTTAGAAGAGAACTTAATTCGGATGACAGATTGGCAAGCATTGCAACTTCAAAAATAAGTATGACGATATGGTAGATTACCACAGCATTTTCTTTTTAGTTAAAGAGATTTCGTCCTAATTTTAACCGACTTCTCTAAATTCTATTTCCCTCCAATACACAAAGTTTTTGATAAAGGATTCTGAGAGTATATAACGATTTTGTATATTACTTATACCGACAATAGTGACAAAATCGATTCAGCCAGTAACATGTTTGAATAGAAAATTAGATCATCGTACTACTTTTCTTCGAAATGCATCCTGCTTATTGTGCAAATACATCATTGACTGAAAAGGAATTTGATGCTCTTTACCAAATATAATAAATCATATACTTCACGAACTTTTCAGAGCTTGATTACAATTCGTTTGATTTTCCTTAACTGCGTCATTGACAACAATGACGCAAAGAATTACATGAAATCCTTCAATATGGCACAAGCATCGAAAGATTAGAAGAGTGAAATGCTCTACCAATAACGAGTTTTCACATTTATCATTTACTTGTGTGTAAAGGGTGACGAAAAAATACAACGATGCCGAAATCGATTTAACCACCAGTACCCTCGAATATCGTTTTAATGCTTTACTACGAGGTGAATACTTCTCAATGTGATATACTAAGAAGTTTTCCTCAAAAGACACGCGCTTTGAATTGAATGCTTATTAAGAAAATTCCGTGTATACATCGGGTGACCGAAAAACCTTCTCAGTCTGCTTTATCAAGTTTTTTCTTTTTTGTCAAAATTGACACACGATTTTGATTTGATTCCTGAAACAGTACACAAAAGATGACGAAATAAGGTAGTAAAGGTGTTTTCTCCCAGATAAAAAATTGGATACATGAGTCAGAACAATATGAACAATATGGTGACGGAAAAAATCCGGTAAACGTTTCAAAATGGATTTAAACCACAATTTGGTTTGCTTTTGTACATAACGACGATATATCACTTTGGATATAGTTGCACGAATCTCGTTCCGTTTTTATTACGAATTTGTCCTTTGGACTAGATAGCTCAAATCCATTAGCCAGTCTCCAGGAGACATTTTTTTTTTTTTTTTGCTTTTAAATGCTCAAGAGTGACGAAATTGACTCATTTGCATGCATGTCAATGATGTTTTATTTGGTAATCAACATATAACATTCTTGAAGTAATCACAGCTGAGAGATACATGACAAAGAATAAATTTTCTTCAGCTTCTTAATGATACATGCACATTTTTCTCTTGAGGTATGTTGTCTGTGTGGGTTTATAATGGAAAGGAATGTTAAAAGCTGACATAACCGGAAGGTTGTTAACGAGATGTCGAGTGGTAAGCGCATATACACAATCTAAAATTATTGAAATCTAGGCCTATGGTCATCCTTTCTGTTTAAGGAGGAAAACACGTATTTTTGTAGAGAGCGACTTTTATATGGCACATTGTTGGAATATCACCTACAGGGGACACTGCATGGTATAACAATTTGTTACTGTCTGATGTGTTTGTAACAAGCTTCTCTAAATTAAAGTTTTTGTCTGCAATACAAAATTCTTGATAAAAGCACTTTCAGACCAAAAAGAAAGGGGCGTTAGATTTGATCAAATAGTTGGCCATAAAAAGACAGCGTCATGATTCTCATTTTTCGTTTCGTCACAATTTATGTAGAGCTGTTTAATGCATTTGACTGAAAACATATGTCACGCGAAGTAAATTCTCCATAAAACACATTGACATGCATGCAAGTAAACCCATTTTGTCTCTCTTTTTAGCAATTTGAAAGAAAAACTGTCTCCGGGAGACTGGCTAATGGATTTGAGCCATCTAGTCCAAAGGACCGATTCGTAATAAAACCGAATGAGATTCATGCAACTCTAGCCAAAGAAATATAATCATCGTTAGGCACACGTTTAGTCGTAATGATCAGTCGACGTTTATATTAATATGACTCGTGCATTTAGGCACTTAAATGGAAAGTAAAAATATATGGGAGAAAATGTCTTTACTGACTCCTTTCGTCACCTTTTGTGTACCATACTGACGTTTTCCCCAAACACTTTGCATTCGAGTGCTCAAATTGTATGAGGGAGTTGAACATAAAGGGTCACGAAACAAGGGGGCAAGAGTGACGAAGTAGATTTAGCCAACAATTTCCTTTGCTTCTACCATTACGATAATTTATCACTTTGGTTCCAGTTGGATTTACGTCATTGTAATTTTTATGCGCCTTACCAAATTCAATTAAATGATACAAGAAGTATTCAAAGGTAAATCATTTGATATAAAAGAATAAAATGATTCCTTCTATAACGCACAAACATATAACGATTTGCTCCGTAAAGTTCTCTCCAAGATTACGAGTTTACGTGTTTCACTTTGTGCATGAGACATCTCTATATAAAGGGTGACGAAATAAACAAACGACTACCGTGACGGTGTCTTCTTGTTCTCCAACAATTTCATCAAATTGCACACAGCTATGTTTTATTGCTGAAAGTGCTTTATCAAGAATTTTGTATTGCAGGCAAATATAATTTAGAAAAGCGGGATGAAAATACATCAGACAGTTTTAACTACAGGGTGACAAAAAACGGCGGCAAGGGCACCGAAATTCATTTAGCAAACGATATGCAATATACTAAAAAGGTATTCCACATTGCCCATCAGAGCACTGACGTTTGCACGATAGACTTGTGTTTTCCATTGGAGTGCTCAAATAAAAAGAGTGACGAAACGAGGCGGGAAAGAAATCACTTGTCACTTGAAGAAAATTCTGCAAGTGACTGATTCTTCATTCTTTTATCTTTTCTGTAAGTGGAAATTTAGTGTGATTCATAAGCAGAGCAAATAATCAATTTCGTCACCCTTCCGCCTTTCCATGCCACGATGTCTTCGGATGACAAATTGACAAGCATTGAAATTTCAAAACGAAGTAATATGATAATAGGGTATGAAACCACAGCATTTTCTCTTTTTAAATTGATTTCGTCGCAGTTGCCACCTTTTTTTCGTCATCAGATTATAACGTCCTATGAATTCCCATTTTCTAACCACCCCTCTAAATTGTATTTCTCTTCAATCAAGTTTTTGATTTAGGACTTTTAGGGTATATTACTTATATCGACAATAGTGACGAAATCGATTCAGTCAGCAACATGTTTGAATAAAACCGTGGATCATTCTATTACCTTCTATTGAAATGCATGCGTTTTATTTTCGCTTAATTGCGTCATTTACAGTAATGACGCAAAGAATAAAATGATTCCTTATATAAAGCATAAGCATTTAAAGACTTACTCCGTAAAGTGCTCTCCCAGATACGCGTTTTAGTACGCTCAAATATCAAAATAAAGTAAAACATTTACGGAGAGGTGAATGCTTCTCCATTTTCTGTACTATGAAGATACTCGCTTAAAATCTAATGTTTGAAACACACTGGATGTATACAAAGGGTGACCAAAAAAGCTACTCAGTCTCCATTATCAATTCTTTTCAAAATGGACACGCGCTTTTGATTTGATTACTGAAGCACAGAGACAGTACACAAAAGGTAAAGAAAGAAGGCAGTAAAGACGGTTACTCCCAGAAATTTATTCTTAAATACATGAGTCAGATTGAAATAAAGGGTAACAAAAAAGGAGGCAAACGTGAAAAAATTGATTTAGCAAACAATTTGGTCTCCTAATGTATTACGATGATATCCAAAGTAATAATTTTGGATAGAGTTGCATGAATCTAATTTGGTTTTATTGCGATTTTTCTACAAGTGATTTGTTCTGTTGTGTAGATGGGTCTAATGCATTAGACAAGTCTCCGGGGATATGTCTTTTGCTTTCTGATGCTCAAGAGCGACGAAATAATCGACTTAGTCCACGATTTGCTTTCCTTATAACTCACATTCTTCTTTCATTTTCGCTAGAGATGCATCCATTTCAATGCGTTTTATGAAGAGTTTACTGCGAGTGACATGTGTCTCACTTGGTGCACTCAAATGCATGAGACAGCTCTACGTAAAGGGTGACGAAATAAAAAGACAACCATGACGATATCTTCTTCTGGCCAACTATTATGTTCAGCAATTTCATCAAATCACACATCGCTTTGTTGTACTTCTCAAAGTGCTTCATCAAGAATTTTGTTTTGTAGACAATTATAATTCAGAGAAGCGGGTTCCAAATGCATAAGACAGTTTAACTACAGGGTGACAAAAAAACGGAGGCAAGAGCGACGAAATCCATTTAGTAAACGATATGCAAGTAATATTCCGAAACAATTGCACACTAGTATTATACACTGACGTTTCCTTCAAACACTTTGCGTTCGAGTGCTCAAATGTATGAGGAAATTGAACATAAAGGGTTACGAAACAAGGCGGTAGGAGTGACGAAGTTGATTTAGCCCACAATTCACTTTGCTTGTACATTACGATGATTTATCACATTGGTCTCAGTTGGATTCATCTCATTCTGTTTTATGAAGCAAATCGTGAGCTAAATCGTTTTCGTCACCCTTGCCGCCTTTTTTCGTCTTTCTTTCTGTTTGAGAAGCAAAACACGTATTTTTGTAGAGAACGACTTTTATATGGCACATTTGTTGGGCAATCACGTACAGGCGACACTGGTATAACAATTTGTTGAATTACCTATGCTGACTCCATTTCGTCATCGTCGCCTTTTTTCGTCACCCTTTCTTCAATTCTTCATAGAGAACACTGAGATGAATGTAACTGTAACCAAAATGGTATATCGATGTGTTGTATAAGCAAAGCAAATCGTGCGCTAAGTCGATTTCGTCACCATTGCCACCTTTTTTTCGTCATCCTTTTTGTTTGAGGAGAAAAACACATTTTTGTAGAGGACGACTTTTATATGGCTTATTGTTGGAAATCACCTACATTGGACACTGGTATAACAATTTGTTGTATTACCTAGGCTGCCTCCAATTCGTCATCTTGTCGCCTTTATTCGTCACCCTTTATGTAAAACTCTCTAAATGCATTGGAGCTTCTAGTCCAAAGCACATGTCATTTGAAGAAAGTTCTTCATAGACAACACTGAGATGTATGTAACTGTAACTAAAATTTTATATCAATGTGTTGCATACGCAAAGCAAATCGTCTATGCAAGTCTAACATGTTGTTTACCTAAGCTGACTTCATTTCGTCTTCTTTGTCGCCTTTTTTTTTTTGTCACCCTTTATTTACAACTCTTTCATTCATTGGAGCTTCTAGTCCACAGCATGTCACTTGAAGACAGTTTTTGATAAAGAAAACTGAAATTCATGTAACTGCAACCAAAATGGTATATCAATGTGTTGTATAAGCAAAGCAAATCGTGAACTAAATCGATTTCTTGACAGAGCCTAATTTTTCCGTCATCATTTCTGTTTGAAAAGCAGAACACATTTTTTTTTTTTTTTTTGCGAAATGCGTTTATATGACACATTGATGGGTGTTCACCTACAGAGGAAACTGGTATAAAAATTTGTTGTAGGCTGAATAGGCTGAATCCATTTTCGTCATCGTTGGCGCTTTTTTTCGTCATCGTTTCTGTTTGAAAAGCAAAACTCGCTTTTCTTTACAGAACGTCTTTGATATCGCCCATCTGCAGACATGCAACTACAGGGCAAATTGACTCTATTTCGTCATCGTTGTGTTAAGCAATTTCATCAAAGCGTCCACCGCTTTCTTTTACTTCTCAAAGTGCTTTATAAAGAATTTTGTATTGGAGACAAATATAACTCACAGAAGCAGTATAACAAATACATCAGACATTTTAACTATAGGTTGACAATAAACGGCGGCAAGGGCCACGAAATCCATTTAGCACGATATATGCAAGTAATATAGCGAAATGTTGTACCAAATCACATAGTAGTATTATATACTGCTTCCCCCAAACACTTTGCATTCGAGTGGTCAAATGTATGAGCGAGTTCAACATAGAGTGTCACGAAACAAGGCGGCAAGAGTGACGAAGTAGATATTACGACGATTTATCAGTTTGGTTCCAGTTTGATTCATCTCGTTCTGTTTTTGTTTTTCTCAATTCTCTTCAAGTGACTTCTGGTCTCAAACAAGAAAGTTGTTTATCGCAAACATTGAGAAGCAAAACTTTATTTGGTAAAGTGATGCGCAATTGATGTAATATCTACGCAGTTTTATTGGGGAAATAGATTTCTTCGAACTGTTTCGCTTTTTAGTTTTTCACTCTCATTTTACGGAAGGTTGATGTATTTGAGCCCTCTATTTCAAATCACTTGTTACTTGAAGGAAGTTCTTTATAAGAGAAACTCCTAAGTGTAACAAAATTGCCATAGATACGTGATGTAGAAACGAATCAAATTGTGACCTAAATCGATTTTGTCACCCTTGTCCCCTTTTCATATCACGATATCTTTTTTAGAAGAGAACTTAATTCGGATGACAGATTGGCAAGCATTGCAACTTCAAAAATAAGTATGACGATATGGTAGATTACCACAGCATTTTCTTTTTAGTTAAAGAGATTTCGTCCTAATTTTAACCCACTTCTCTAAATTCTATTTCCCTCCAATACACAAAGTTTTTGATAAAGGATTCTGAGAGTATATAACGATTTTGTATATTACTTATACCGACAATAGTGACAAAATCGATTCAGCCAGTAACATGTTTGAATAGAAAATTAGATCATCGTACTACTTTTCTTCGAAATGCATCCTGCTTATTGTGCAAATACATCATTGACTGAAAAGGAATTTGATGCTTTTTACCAAATATAATAAATCATATACTTCACGAACTTTTCAGAGCTTGATTACAATTCGTTTGATTTTCCTTAACTGCGTCATTGACAACAATGACGCAAAGAATTACATGAAATCCTTCAATATGGCACAAGCATCGAAAGATTAGAAGAGTGAAATGCTCTACCAATAACGAGTTTTCACATTTATCATTTACTTGTGTGTAAAGGGTGACGAAAAAATACAACGATGCCGAAATCGATTTAACCACCAGTACCCTCGAATATCGTTTTAATGCTTTACTACGAGGTGAATACTTCTCAATGTGATATACTAAGAAGTTTTCCTCAAAAGACACGCGCTTTGAATTGAATGCTTATTAAGAAAATTCCGTGTATACATCGGGTGACCGAAAAACCTTCTCAGTCTGCTTTATCAAGTTTTTTCTTTTTTGTCAAAATTGACACACGATTTTGATTTGATTCCTGAAACAGTACACAAAAGGTGACGAAATAAGGTAGTAAAGGTGTTTTCTCCCAGATAAAAAATTGGATACATGAGTCAGAACAATATGAACAATATGGTGACGGAAAAAATCCGGTAAACGTTTCAAAATGGATTTAAACCACAATTTGGTTTGCTTTTGTACATAACGACGATATATCACTTTGGATATAGTTGCACGAATCTCGTTCCGTTTTTATTACGAATTTGTCCTTTGGACTAGATAGCTCAAATCCATTAGCCAGTCTCCAGGAGACATTTTTTTTTTTTTTTTTGCTTTTAAATGCTCAAGAGTGACGAAATTGACTCATTTGCATGCATGTCAATGATGTTTTATTTGGTAATCAACATATAACATTCTTGAAGTAATCACAGCTGAGAGATACATGACAAAGAATAAATTTTCTTCAGCTTCTTAATGATACATGCACATTTTTCTCTTGAGGTATGTTGTCTGTGTGGGTTTATAATGGAAAGGAATGTTAAAAGCTGACATAACCGGAAGGTAGTTAACGAGATGTCGAGTGGTAAGCGCATATACACAATCTAAAATTATTGAAATCTAGGCCTATGGTCATCCTTTCTGTTTAAGGAGGAAAACACGTATTTTTGTAGAGAGCGACTTTTATATGGCACATTGTTGGAATATCACCTACAGGGGACACTGCATGGTATAACAATTTGTTACTGTCTGATGTGTTTGTAACAAGCTTCTCTAAATTAAAGTTTTTGTCTGCAATACAAAATTCTTGATAAAAGCACTTTCAGACCAAAAAGAAAGGGGCGTTAGATTTGATCAAATAGTTGGCCATAAAAAGACAGCGTCATGATTCTCATTTTTCGTTTCGTCACAATTTATGTAGAGCTGTTTAATGCATTTGACTGAAAACATATGTCACGCGAAGTAAATTCTCCATAAAACACATTGACATGCATGCAAGTAAACCCATTTTGTCTCTCTTTTTAGCAATTTGAAAGAAAAACTGTCTCCGGGAGACTGGCTAATGGATTTGAGCCATCTAGTCCAAAGGACCGATTCGTAATAAAACCGAATGAGATTCATGCAACTCTAGCCAAAGAAATATAATCATCGTTAGGCACACGTTTAGTCGTAATGATCAGTCGACGTTTATATTAATATGACTCGTGCATTTAGGCACTTAAATGGAAAGTAAAAATATATGGGAGAAAATGTCTTTACTGACTCCTTTCGTCACCTTTTGTGTACCATACTGACGTTTTCCCCAAACACTTTGCATTCGAGTGCTCAAATTGTATGAGGGAGTTGAACATAAAGGGTCACGAAACAAGGGGGCAAGAGTGACGAAGTAGATTTAGCCAACAATTTCCTTTGCTTCTACCATTACGATAATTTATCACTTTGGTTCCAGTTGGATTTACGTCATTGTAATTTTTATGCGCCTTACCAAATTCAATTAAATGATACAAGAAGTATTCAAAGGTAAATCATTTGATATAAAAGAATAAAATGATTCCTTCTATAACGCACAAACATATAACGATTTGCTCCGTAAAGTTCTCTCCAAGATTACGAGTTTAGGTGTTTCACTTTGTGCATGAGACATCTCTATATAAAGGGTGACGAAATAAACGACTACCGTGACGGTGTCTTCTTGTTCTCCAACAATTTCATCAAATTGCACACAGCTATGTTTTATTGCTGAAAGTGCTTTATCAAGAATTTTGTATTGCAGGCAAATATAATGCAAATAATCAATTTCGTCACCCTTCCGCCTTTCCATGCCACGATGTCTTCGGATGACAAATTGACAAGCATTGAAATTTCAAAACGAAGTAATATGATAATTGGGTATGAAACCACAGCATTTTCTCTTTTTAAATTGATTTCGTCGCAGTTGCCACCTTTTTTTCGTCATCAGATTATAACGTCCTATGAATTTCCATTTTCTAACCACCCCTCTAAATTGTACTTCTCTTCAATCAAGTTTTTGATTTAGGACTTTTAGGGTATATTACTTATATCGACAATAGTGACGAAATCGATTCAGTCAGCAACATGTTTGAATAAAACCGTGGATCATTCTATTACCTTCTATTGAAATGCATGCGTTTTATTTTCGCTTAATTGCGTCATTTACAGTAATGACGCAAAGAATAAAATGATTCCTTATATAAAGCATAAGCATTTAAAGACTTACTCCGTAAAGTGCTCTCCCAGATACGCGTTTTAGTACGCTCAAATATCAAAATAAAGTAAAACATTTACGGAGAGGTGAATGCTTCTCCATTTTCTGTACTATGAAGATACTCGCTTAAAATCTAATGTTTGAAACACACTGGATGTATACAAAGGGTGACCAAAAAAGCTACTCAGTCTCCATTATCAATTCTTTTCAAAATGGACACGCGCTTTTGATTTGATTACTGAAGCACAGAGACAGTACACAAAAGGTAAAGAAAGAAGGCAGTAAAGACGGTTACTCCCAGAAATTTATTCTTAAATACATGAGTCAGATTGAAATAAAGGGTAACAAAAAAGGAGGCAAACGTGAAGAAATTGATTTAGCAAACAATTTGGTCGCCTAATGTATTACGATGATATCCAAAGTAATAATTTTGGATAGAGTTGCATGAATCTAATTTGGTTTTATTGCGATTTTTCTACAAGTGATTTGTTCTGTTGTGTAGATGGGTCTAATGCATTAGACAAGTCTCCGGGGATATGTCTTTTGCTTTCTGATGCTCAAGAGCGACGAAATAATCGACTTAGTCCACGATTTGCTTTCCTTATAACTCACATTCTTCTTTCATTTTCGCTAGAGATGCATCCATATCAATGCGTTTTATGAAGAGTTTACTGCGAGTGACATGTGTCTCACTTGGTGCACTCAAATGCATGAGACAGCTCTACGTAAAGGGTGACGAAATAAAAAGACAACCATGACGATATCTTCTTCTGGCCAACTATTATGTTCAGCAATTTCATCAAATCACACATCGCTTTGTTGTACTTCTCAAAGTGCTTCATCAAGAATTTTGTTTTGTAGACAATTATAATTCAGAGAAGCGGGTTCCAAATGCATCAGACAGTTTAACTACAGGGTGACAAAAAACGGAGGCAAGAGCGACGAAATCCATTTAGTAAACGATATGCAAGTAATATTCCGAAACAATTGCACACTAGTATTATACACTGACGTTTCCTTCAAACACTTTGCGTTCGAGTGCTCAAATGTATGAGGAAGTTGAACATAAAGGGTCACGAAACAAGGCGGTAGGAGTGACGAAGTTGATTTAGCCCACAATTCACTTTGCTTGTACATTACGATGATTTATCACATTGGTCTCAGTTGGATTCATCTCATTCTGTTTTATGAAGCAAATCGTGAGCTAAATCGTTTTCGTCGCCCTTACCGCCTTTTTCGTCTTTCTTTCTGTTTGAGAAGCAAAACACGTATTTTTGTAGAGAACGACTTTTATATGGCACATTTGTTGGGCAATCACGTACAGGCGACAATGGTATAACAATTTGTTGAATTACCTATGCTGACTCCATTTCGTCATCGTCGCCTTTTTTCTCACCCTTTCTTCAATTCTTCATAGAAAACACTGAGATGAATGTAACTGTAACCAAAATGGTATATCGATGTGTTGTATAAGCAAAGCAAATCGTGCGCTAAGTCGATTTCGTCACCATTGCCACCTTTTTTTCGTCATCCTTTCTGTTTGAGGAGAAAAACACATTTTTGTAGAGGACGACTTTTATATGGCTTATTGTTGGAAATCACCTACATTGGACACTGGTATAACAATTTGTTGTATTACCTAGGCTGCCTCCAATTCGTCATCTTGTCGCCTTTATTCGTCACCCTTTATGTAAAACTCTCTAAATGCATTGGAGCTTCTAGTCCAAAGCACATGTCATTTGAAGAAAGTTCTTCATAGACAACACTGAGATGTATGTAACTGTAACTAAAATTTTATATCAATGTGTTGCATACGCAAAGCAAATCGTCTATGCAAGTCTAACATGTTGTTTACCTAAGCTGACTTCATTTCGTCTTCTTTGTCGCCTTTTTTTTTGTCACCCTTTATTTACAACTCTTTCATTCATTGGAGCTTCTAGTCCACAGCATGTCACTTGAAGACAGTTTTTGATAAAGAAAACTGAAATTCATGTAACTGCAACCAAAATGGTATATCAATGTGTTGTATAAGCAAAGCAAATCGTGAACTAAATCGATTTCTTGACAGAGCCTAATTTTTCCGTCATCATTTCTGTTTGAAAAGCAGAACACATTTTTTTTTTTTTTTTTTTTGCGAAATGCGTTTATATGACACATTGATGGGTGTTCACCTACAGAGGAAACGGGTATAAAAATTTGTTGTAGGCTGAATAGGCTGAATCCATTTTCGTCATCGTTGGCGCTTTTTTTCGTCATCGTTTCTGTTTGAAAAGCAAAACTCGCTTTTCTTTACAGAACGTCTTTGATATCGCCCATCTGCAGACATGCAACTACAGGGCAAATTGACTCTATTTCGTCATCGTTGTGTTAAGCAATTTCATCAAAGCGCCCACCGCTTTCTTTTACTTCTCAAAGTGCTTTATAAAGAATTTTGTATTGGAGACAAATATAACTCACAGAAGCAGTATAACAAATACATCAGACATTTTAACTATAGGTTGACGATAAACGGCGGCAAGGGCCACGAAATCCATTTAGCACGATATATGCAAGTAATATAGCGAAACGTTGTACCAAATCACATAGTAGTATTATATACTGCTTCCCCCAAACACTTTGCATTCGAGTGGTCAAATGTATGAGCGAGTTCAACATAGAGTGTCACGAAACAAGGCGGCAAGAGTGACGAAGTAGATATTACGACGATTTATCAGTTTGGTTCCAGTTTGATTCATCTCGTTCTGTTTTTGTTTTTCTCAATTCTCTTCAAGTGACTTCTGGTCTCAAACAAGAAAGTTGTTTATCGCTAACATTGAGAAGCAAAACTTTATTTGGTAAAGTGATGCGCAATTGATGTAATATCTACGCAGTTTTATTGGGGAAATAGATTTCTTCGAACTGTTTCGCTTTTTAGTTTTTCACTCTCATTTTACGGAAGGTTGATGTATTTGAGCCCTCTATTTCAAATCACTTGTTACTTGAAGGAAGTTCTTTATAAGAGAAACTCCCAAGTGTAACAAAATTGCCATAGATACGTGATGTAGAAACGAATCAAATTGTGACCTAAATCGATTTTGTCACCCTTGTCCCCTTTTCATATCACGATATCTTTTTTAGAAGAGAACTTAATTCGGATGACAGATTGGCAAGCATTGCAACTTCAAAAATAAGTATGACGATATGGTAGATTACCACAGCATTTTCTTTTTAGTTAAAGAGATTTCGTCCTAATTTTAACCCACTTCTCTAAATTCTATTTCCCTCCAATACACAAAGTTTTTGATAAAGGATTCTGAGAGTATATAACGATTTTGTATATTACTTATACCGACAATAGTGACAAAATCGATTCAGCCAGTAACATGTTTGAATAGAAAATTAGATCATCGTACTACTTTTCTTCGAAATGCATCCTTGACTGAAAAGGAATTTGATGCTTTTTACCAAATATAATAAATCATATACTTCACGAACTTTTCAGAGCTTGATTACAATTCGTTTGATTTTCCTTAACTGCGTCATTGACAACAATGACGCAAAGAATTACATGAAATCCTTCAATATGGCACAAGCATCGAAAGATTAGAAGAGTGAAATGCTCTACCAATAACGAGTTTTCACATTTATCATTTACTTGTGTGTAAAGGGTGACGAAAAAATACAACGATGCCGAAATCGATTTAACCACCAGTACCCTCGAATATCGTTTTAATGCTTTACTACGAGGTGAATACTTCTCAATGTGATATACTAAGAAGTTTTCCTCAAAAGACACGCGCTTTGAATTGAATGCTTATTAAGAAAATTGCGTGTATACATCGGGTGACCGAAAAACCTTCTCAGTCTGCTTTATCAAGTTTTTTCTTTTTTGTCAAAATTGACACACGATTTTGATTTGATTCCTGAAACAGTACACAAAAGGTGACGAAATAAGGTAGTAAAGGTGTTTTCTCCCAGATAAAAAATTGGATACATGAGTCAGAACAATATAAAGGTGACGGAAAAAATCCGGTAAACGTTTCAAAATGGATTTAAACCACAATTTGGTTTGCTTTTGTGCATAACGACGATATATCACTTTGGATATAGTTGCACGAATCTCGTTCCGTTTTTATTACGAATTTGTCCTTTGGACTAGATAGCTCAAATCCATTAGCCAGTCTCCAGGAGACATTTTTTTTTTTTTTTGCTTTTAAATGCTCAAGAGTGACGAAATTGACTCATTTGCATGCATGTCAATGATGTTTTATTTGGTACTCAACATATAACATTCTTGAAGTAATCACAGCTGAGAGATACATGACAAAGAATAAATTTTCTTCAGCTTCTTAATGATACATGCACATTTTTCTCTTGAGGTATGTTGTCTGTGTGGGTTTATAATGGAAAGGAATGTTAAAAGCTGACATAACCGGAAGGTTGTTAACGAGATGTCGAGTGGTAAGCGCATATACACAATCTAAAATTATTGAAATCTAGGCCTATGGTCATCCTTTCTGTTTAAGGAGGAAAACACGTATTTTTGTAGAGAGCGACTTTTATATGGCACATTGTTGGAATATCACCTACAGGGGACACTGCATGGTATAACAATTTGTTACTGTCTGATGTGTTTGTAACAAGCTTCTCTAAATTAAAGTTTTTGTCTGCAATACAAAATTCTTGATAAAAGCACTTTCAGACCAAAAAGAAAGGGGCGTTAGATTTGATCAAATAGTTGGCCATAAAAAGACAGCGTCATGATTCTCATTTTTCGTTTCGTCACAATTTATGTAGAGCTGTTTAATGCATTTGACTGAAAACATATGTCACGCGAAGTAAATTCTCCATAAAAGACATTGACATGCATGCAAGTAAACCCATTTTGTCTCTCTTTTTAGCAATTTGAAAGAAAAACTGTCTCCGGGAGACTGGCTAATGGATTTGAGCCATCTAGTCCAAAGGACCGATTCGTAATAAAACCGAATGAGATTCATGCAACTCTAGCCAAAGAAATATAATCATCGTTAGGCACACGTTTAGTTGTAATGATCAGTCGACGTTTATATTAATATGACTCGTGCATTTAGGCACTTAAATGGAAAGTAAAAATATATGGGAGAAAATGTCTTTACTGACTCCTTTCGTCACCTTTTGTGTACCATACTGACGTTTTCCCCAAACACTTTGCATTCGAGTGCTCAAATTGTATGAGGGAGTTGAACATAAAGGGTCACGAAACAAGGGGGCAAGAGTGACGAAGTAGATTTAGCCAACAATTTCTTTGCTTCTACCATTACGATAATTTATCACTTTGGTTCCAGTTGGATTTACGTCATTGTAATTTTTATGCGCCTTACCAAATTCAATTAAATGATACAAGAAGTATTCAAAGGTAAATCATTTGATATAAAAGAATAAAATGATTCCTTCTATAACGCACAAACATATAACGATTTGCTCCGTAAAGTTCTCTCCAAGATTACGAGTTTACGTGTTTCACTTTGTGCATGAGACATCTCTATATAAAGGGTGACGAAATAAACGACTACCGTGACGGTGTCTTCTTGTTCTCCAACAATTTCATCAAATTGCACACAGCTATGTTTTATTGCTGAAAGTGCTTTATCAAGAATTTTGTATTGCAGGCAAATATAATTTAGAAAAGCGGGATGAAAATACATCAGACAGTTTTAACTACAGGGTGACAAAAAACGGCGGCAAGGGCACCGAAATTCATTTAGCAAACGATATGCAATATACCAAAAAGGTATTCCACATTGCCCATCAGAGCACTGACGTTTGCACGATAGACTTGTGTTTTCCATTGGAGTGCTCAAATAAAAAGAGTGACGAAACGAGGCGGGAAAGATATCACTTGTCACTTGAAGAAAATTCTGCAAGTGACTGATTCTTCATTCTTTTATCTTTTCTGTAAGTGGAAATTTAGTGTGATTCATAAGCAGAGCAAATAATCAATTTCGTCACCCTTCCGCCTTTCCATGCCACGATGTCTTCGGATGACAAATTGACAAGCATTGAAATTTCAAAACGAAGTAATATGATAATAGGGTATGAAACCACAGCATTTTCTCTTTTTAAATTGATTTCGTCGTAGTTGCCACCTTTTTTTCGTCATCAGATTATAACGTCCTATGAATTCCCATTTTCTAACCACCCCTCTAAATTGTATTTCTCTTCAATCAAGTTTTTGATTTAGGACTTTTAGGGTATATTACTTATATCGACAATAGTGACGAAATCGATTCAGTCAGCAACATGTTTGAATAAAACCGTGGATCATTCTATTACCTTCTATTGAAATGCATGCGTTTTATTTTCGCTTAATTGCGTCATTTACAGTAATGACGCAAAGAATAAAATGATTCCTTATATAAAGCATAAGCATTTAAAGACTTACTCCGTAAAGTGCTCTCCCAGATACGCGTTTTAGTACGCTCAAATATCAAAATAAAGTAAAACATTTACGGAGAGGTGAATGCTTCTCCATTTTCTGTACTATGAAGATACTCGCTTAAAATCTAATGTTTGAAACACACTGGATGTATACAAAGGGTAACCAAAAAAGCTACTCAGTCTCCATTATCAATTCTTTTCAAAATGGACACGCGCTTTTGATTTGATTACTGAAGCACAGAGACAGTACACAAAAGGTAAAGAAAGAAGGCAGTAAAGACGGTTACTCCCAGAAATTTATTCTTAAATACATGAGTCAGATTGAAATAAAGGGTAACAAAAAAGGAGGCAAACGTGAATAAATTGATTTAGCAAACAATTTGGTCTCCTAATGTATTACGATGATATCCAAAGTAATAATTTTGGATAGAGTTGCATGAATCTAATTTGGTTTTATTGCGATTTTTCTACAAGTGATTTGTTCTGTTGTGTAGATGGGTCTAATGCATTAGACAAGTCTCCGGGGATATGTCTTTTGCTTTCTGATGCTCAAGAGCGACGAAATAATCGACTTAGTCCACGATTTGCTTTCCTTATAACTCACATTCTTCTTTCATTTTCGCTAGAGATGCATCCATGTCAATGCGTTTTATGATGAGTTTACTGCGAGTGACATGTGTCTCACTTGGTGCACTCAAATGCATGAGACAGCTCTACGTAAAGGGTGACGAAATAAAAAGACAACCATGACGATATCTTCTTCTGGCCAACTATTATGTTCAGCAATTTCATCAAATCACACATCGCTTTGTTGTACTTCTCAAAGTGCTTCATCAAGAATTTTGTTTTGTAGACAATTATAATTCAGAGAAGCGGGTTCCAAATGCATCAGACAGTTTAACTACAGGGTGACAAAAAACGGAGGCAAGAGCGACGAAATCCATTTAGTAAACGATATGCAAGTAATATTCCGAAACAATTGCACACTAGTATTATACACTGACGTTTCCTTCAAACACTTTGCGTTCGAGTGCTCAAATGTATGAGGAAGTTGAACATAAAGGGTCACGAAACAAGGCGGTAGGAGTGACGAAGTTGATTTAGCCCACAATTCACTTTGCTTGTACATTACGATGATTTATCACATTGGTCTCAGTTGGATTCATCTCATTCTGTTTTATGAAGCAAATCGTGAGCTAAATCGTTTTCGTCACCCTTGCCGCCTTTTTTCGTCTTTCTTTCTGTTTGAGAAGCAAAACACGTATTTTTGTAGAGAACGACTTTTATATGGCACATTTGTTGGGCAATCACGTACAGGCGACACTGGTATAACAATTTGTTGAATTACCTATGCTGACTCCATTTCGTCATCGTCGCCTTTTTTCGTCACCCTTTCTTCAATTCTTCATAGAGAACACTGAGATGAATGTAACTGTAACCAAAATGGTATATCGATGTGTTGTATAAGCAAAGCAAATCGTGCGCTAAGTCGATTTCGTCACCATTGCCACCTTTTTTTCGTCATCCTTTCTGTTTGAGGAGAAAAACACATTTTTGTAGAGGACGACTTTTATATGGCTTATTGTTGGAAATCACCTACATTGGACACTGGTATAACAATTTGTTGTATTACCTAGGCTGCCTCCAATTCGTCATCTTGTCGCCTTTATTCGTCACCCTTTATGTAAAACTCTCTAAATGCATTGGAGCTTCTAATCCAAAGCACATGTCATTTGAAGAAAGTTCTTCATAGACAACACTGAGATGTATGTAACTGTAACTAAAATTTTATATCAATGTGTTGCATACGCAAAGCAAATCGTCTATGCAAGTCTAACATGTTGTTTACCTAAGCTGACTTCATTTCGTCTTCTTTGTCGCCTTTTTTTTTTGTCACCCTTTATTTACAACTCTTTCATTCATTGGAGCTTCTAGTCCACAGCATGTCACTTGAAGACAGTTTTTGATAAAGAAAACTGAAATTCATGTAACTGCAACCAAAATGGTATATCAATGTGTTGTATAAGCAAAGCAAATCGTGAACTAAATCGATTTCTTGACAGAGCCTAATTTTTCCGTCATCATTTCTGTTTGAAAAGCAGAACACATTTTTTTTTTTTCTTGCGAAATGCGTTTATATGACACATTGATGGGTGTTCACCTACAGAGGAAACTGGTATAAAAATTTGTTGTAGGCTGAATAGGCTGAATCCATTTTCGTCATCGTTGGCGCTTTTTTTCGTCATCGTTTCTGTTTGAAAAGCAAAACTCGCTTTTCTTTACAGAACGTCTTTGATATCGCCCATCTGCAGACATGCAACTACAGGGCAAATTGACTCTATTTCGTCATCGTTGTGTTAAGCAATTTCATCAAAGCGCCCACCGCTTTCTTTTACTTCTCAAAGTGCTTTATAAAGAATTTTGTATTGGAGACAAATATAACTCACAGAAGCAGTATAACAAATACATCAGACATTTTAACTATAGGTTGACGATAAACGGCGGCAAGGGCCACGAAATCCATTTAGCACGATATATGCAAGTAATATAGCGAAACGTTGTACCAAATCACATAGTAGTATTATATACTGCTTCCCCCAAACACTTTGCATTCGAGTGGTCAAATGTATGAGCGAGTTCAACATAGAGTGTCACGAAACAAGGCGGCAAGAGTGACGAAGTAGATATTACGACGATTTATCAGTTTGGTTCCAGTTTGATTCATCTCGTTCTGTTTTTGTTTTTCTCAATTCTCTTCAAGTGACTTCTGGTCTCAAACAAGAAAGTTGTTTATCGCTAACATTGAGAAGCAAAACTTTATTTGGTAAAGTGATGCGCAATTGATGTAATATCTACGCAGTTTTATTGGGGAAATAGATTTCTTCGAACTGTTTCGCTTTTTAGTTTTTCACTCTCATTTTACGGAAGGTTGATGTATTTGAGCCCTCTATTTCAAATCACTTGTTACTTGAAGGAAGTTCTTTATAAGAGAAACTCCCAAGTGTAACAAAATTGCCATAGATACGTGATGTAGAAACGAATCAAATTGTGACCTAAATCGATTTTGTCACCCTTGTCCCCTTTTCATATCACGATATCTTTTTTAGAAGAGAACTTAATTCGGATGACAGATTGGCAAGCATTGCAACTTCAAAAATAAGTATGACGATATGGTAGATTACCACAGCATTTTCTTTTTAGTTAAAGAGATTTCGTCCTAATTTTAACCCACTTCTCTAAATTCTATTTCCCTCCAATACACAAAGTTTTTGATAAAGGATTCTGAGAGTATATAACGATTTTGTATATTACTTATACCGACAATAGTGACAAAATCGATTCAGCCAGTAACATGTTTGAATAGAAAATTAGATCATCGTACTACTTTTCTTCGAAATGCATCCTGCTTATTGTGCAAATACATCATTGACTGAAAAGGAATTTGATGCTTTTTACCAAATATAATAAATCATATACTTCACGAACTTTTCAGAGCTTGATTACAATTCGTTTGATTTTCCTTAACTGCGTCATTGACAACAATGACGCAAAGAATTACATGAAATCCTTCAATATGGCACAAGCATCGAAAGATTAGAAGAGTGAAATGCTCTACCAATAACGAGTTTTCACATTTATCATTTACTTGTGTGTAAAGGGTGACAAAAAAATACAACGATGCCGAAATCGATTTAACCACCAGTACCCTCGAATATCGTTTTAATGCTTTACTACGAGGTGAATACTTCTCAATGTGATATACTAAGAAGTTTTCCTCAAAAGACACGCGCTTTGAATTGAATGCTTATTAAGAAAATTGCGTGTATACATCGGGTGACCGAAAAACCTTCTCAGTCTGCTTTATCAAGTTTTTTCTTTTTTGTCAAAATTGACACACGATTTTGATTTGATTCCTGAAACAGTACACAAAAGGTGACGAAATAAGGTAGTAAAGGTGTTTTCTCCCAGATAAAAAATTGGATACATGAGTCAGAACAATATAAAGGTGACGGAAAAAATCCGGTAAACGTTTCAAAATGGATTTAAACCACAATTTGGTTTGCTTTTGTGCATAACGACGATATATCACTTTGGATATAGTTGCACGAATCTCGTTCCGTTTTTATTACGAATTTGTCCTTTGGACTAGATAGCTCAAATCCATTAGCCAGTCTCCAGGAGACATTTTTTTTTTTTTTGCTTTTAAATGCTCAAGAGTGACGAAATTGACTCATTTGCATGCATGTCAATGATGTTTTATTTGGTACTCAACATATAACATTCTTGAAGTAATCACAGCTGAGAGATACATGACAAAGAATAAATTTTCTTCAGCTTCTTAATGATACATGCACATTTTTCTCTTGAGGTATGTTGTCTGTGTGGGTTTATAATGGAAAGGAATGTTAAAAGCTGACATAACCAGAAGGTTGTTAACGAGATGTCGAGTGGTAAGCGCATATACACAATCTAAAATTATTGAAATCTAGGCCTATGGTCATCCTTTCTGTTTAAGGAGGAAAACACGTATTTTTGTAGAGAGCGACTTTTATATGGCACATTGTTGGAATATCACCTACAGGGGACACTGCATGGTATAACAATTTGTTACTGTCTGATGTGTTTGTAACAAGCTTCTCTAAATTATAAATTTGTCTGCAATACAAAATTCTTGATAAAAGCACTTTCAGACCAAAAAGAAAGGGGCGTTAGATTTGATCAAATAGTTGGCCATAAAAAGACAGCGTCATGATTCTCATTTTTCGTTTCGTCACAATTTATGTAGAGCTGTTTAATGCATTTGACTGAAAACATATGTCACGCGAAGTAAATTCTCCATAAAACACATTGACATGCATGCAAGTAAACCCATTTTGTCTCTCTTTTTAGCAATTTGAAAGAAAAACTGTCTCCGGGAGACTGGCTAATGGATTTGAGCCATCTAGTCCAAAGGACCGATTCGTAATAAAACCGAATGAGATTCATGCAACTCTAGCCAAAGAAATATAATCATCGTTAGGCACACGTTTAGTCGTAATGATCAGTCGACGTTTATATTAATATGACTCGTGCATTTAGGCACTTAAATGGAAAGTAAAAATATATGGGAGAAAATGTCTTTACTGACTCCTTTCGTCACCTTTTGTGTACCATACTGACGTTTTCCCCAAACACTTTGCATTCGAGTGCTCAAATTGTATGAGGGAGTTGAACATAAAGGGTCACGAAACAAGGGGGCAAGAGTGACGAAGTAGATTTAGCCAACAATTTCTTTGCTTCTACCATTACGATAATTTATCACTTTGGTTCCAGTTGGATTTACGTCATTGTAATTTTTATGCGCCTTACCAAATTCAATTAAATGATACAAGAAGTATTCAAAGGTAAATCATTTGATATAAAAGAATAAAATGATTCCTTCTATAACGCACAAACATATAACGATTTGCTCCGTAAAGTTCTCTCCAAGATTACGAGTTTAGGTGTTTCACTTTGTGCATGAGACATCTCTATATAAAGGGTGACGAAATAAACGACTACCGTGACGGTGTCTTCTTGTTCTCCAACAATTTCATCAAATTGCACACAGCTATGTTTTATTGCTGAAAGTGCTTTATCAAGAATTTTGTATTGCAGGCAAATATAATTTAGAAAAGCGGGATGAAAATACATCAGACAGTTTTAACTACAGGGTGACAAAAAACGGCGGCAAGGGCACCGAAATTCATTTAGCAAACGATATGCAATATACCAAAAAGGTATTCCACATTGCCCATCAGAGCACTGACGTTTGCACGATAGACTTGTGTTTTCCATTGGAGTGCTCAAATAAAAAGAGTGACGAAACGAGGCGGGAAAGATATCACTTGTCACTTGAAGAAAATTCTGCAAGTGACTGATTCTTCATTCTTTTATCTTTTCTGTAAGTGGAAATTTAGTGTGATTCATAAGCAGAGCAAATAATCAATTTCGTCACCCTTCCGCCTTTCCATGCCACGATGTCTTCGGATGACAAATTGACAAGCATTGAAATTTCAAAACGAAGTAATATGATAATAGGGTATGAAACCACAGCATTTTCTCTTTTTAAATTGATTTCGTCGTAGTTGCCACCTTTTTTTCGTCATCAGATTATAACGTCCTATGAATTCCCATTTTCTAACCACCCCTCTAAATTGTATTTCTCTTCAATCAAGTTTTTGATTTAGGACTTTTAGGGTATATTACTTATATCGACAATAGTGACGAAATCGATTCAGTCAGCAACATGTTTGAATAAAACCGTGGATCATTCTATTACCTTCTATTGAAATGCATGCGTTTTATTTTCGCTTAATTGCGTCATTTACAGTAATGACGCAAAGAATAAAATGATTCCTTATATAAAGCATAAGCATTTAAAGACTTACTCCGTAAAGTGCTCTCCCAGATACGCGTTTTAGTACGCTCAAATATCAAAATAAAGTAAAACATTTACGGAGAGGTGAATGCTTCTCCATTTTCTGTACTATGAAGATACTCGCTTAAAATCTAATGTTTGAAACACACTGGATGTATACAAAGGGTAACCAAAAAAGCTACTCAGTCTCCATTATCAATTCTTTTCAAAATGGACACGCGCTTTTGATTTGATTACTGAAGCACAGAGACAGTACACAAAAGGTAAAGAAAGAAGGCAGTAAAGACGGTTACTCCCAGAAATTTATTCTTAAATACATGAGTCAGATTGAAATAAAGGGTAACAAAAAAGGAGGCAAACGTGAAGAAATTGATTTAGCAAACAATTTGGTCTCCTAATGTATTACGATGATATCCAAAGTAATAATTTTGGATAGAGTTGCATGAATCTAATTTGGTTTTATTGCGATTTTTCTACAAGTGATTTGTTCTGTTGTGTAGATGGGTCTAATGCATTAGACAAGTCTCCGGGGATATGTCTTTTGCTTTCTGATGCTCAAGAGCGACGAAATAATCGACTTAGTCCACGATTTGCTTTGCTTATAACTCACATTCTTCTTTCATTTTCGCTAGAGATGCATCCATGTCAATGCGTTTTATGAAGAGTTTACTGCGAGTGACATGTGTCTCACTTGGTGCACTCAAATGCATGAGACAGCTCTACGTAAAGGGTGACGAAATAAAAAGACAACCATGACGATATCTTCTTCTGGCCAACTATTATGTTCAGCAATTTCATCAAATCACACATCGCTTTGTTGTACTTCTCAAAGTGCTTCATCAAGAATTTTGTTTTGTAGACAATTATAATTCAGAGAAGCGGGTTCCAAATGCATCAGACAGTTTAACTACAGGGTGACAAAAAACGGAGGCAAGAGCGACGAAATCCATTTAGTAAACGATATGCAAGTAATATTCCGAAACAATTGCACACTAGTATTATACACTGACGTTTCCTTCAAACACTTTGCGTTCGAGTGCTCAAATGTATGAGGAAGTTGAACATAAAGGGTCACGAAACAAGGCGGTAGGAGTGACGAAGTTGATTTAGCCCACAATTCACTTTGCTTGTACATTACGATGATTTATCACATTGGTCTCAGTTGGATTCATCTCATTCTGTTTTATGAAGCAAATCGTGAGCTAAATCGTTTTCGTCACCCTTGCCGCCTTTTTTCGTCTTTCTTTCTGTTTGAGAAGCAAAACACGTATTTTTGTAGAGAACGACTTTTATATGGCACATTTGTTGGGCAATCACGTACAGGCGACACTGGTATAACAATTTGTTGAATTACCTATGCTGACTCCATTTCGTCATCGTCGCCTTTTTTCGTCACCCTTTCTTCAATTCTTCATAGAGAACACTGAGATGAATGTAACTGTAACCAAAATGGTATATCGATGTGTTGTATAAGCAAAGCAAATCGTGCGCTAAGTCGATTTCGTCACCATTGCCACCTTTTTTTCGTCATCCTTTCTGTTTGAGGAGAAAAACACATTTTTGTAGAGGACGACTTTTATATGGCTTATTGTTGGAAATCACCTACATTGGACACTGGTATAACAATTTGTTGTATTACCTAGGCTGCCTCCAATTCGTCATCTTGTCGCCTTTATTCGTCACTCTTTATGTAAAACTCTCTAAATGCATTGGAGCTTCTAGTCCAAAGCACATGTCATTTGAAGAAAGTTCTTCATAGACAACACTGAGATGTATGTAACTGTAACTAAAATTTTATATCAATGTGTTGCATACGCAAAGCAAATCGTCTATGCAAGTCTAACATGTTGTTTACCTAAGCTGACTTCATTTCGTCTTCTTTGTCGCCTTTTTTTTTTGTCACCCTTTATTTACAACTCTTTCATTCATTGGAGCTTCTAGTCCACAGCATGTCACTTGAAGACAGTTTTTGATAAAGAAAACTGAAATTCATGTAACTGCAACCAAAATGGTATATCAATGGTATATCAAATCGTGAACTAAATCGATTTCTTGACAGAGCCTAATTTTTCCGTCATCATTTCTGTTTGAAAAGCAGAACACATTTTTTTTTTTTCTTGCGAAATGCGTTTATATGACACATTGATGGGTGTTCACCTACAGAGGAAACTGGTATAAAAATTTGTTGTAGGCTGAATAGGCTGAATCCATTTTCGTCATCGTTGGCGCTTTTTTTCGTCATCGTTTCTGTTTGAAAAGCAAAACTCGCTTTTCTTTACAGAACGTCTTTGATATCGCCCATCTGCAGACATGCAACTACAGGGCAAATTGACTCTATTTCGTCATCGTTGTGTTAAGCAATTTCATCAAAGCGCCCACCGCTTTCTTTTACTTCTCAAAGTGCTTTATAAAGAATTTTGTATTGGAGACAAATATAACTCACAGAAGCAGTATAACAAATACATCAGACATTTTAACTATAGGTTGACGATAAACGGCGGCAAGGGCCACGAAATCCATTTAGCACGATATATGCAAGTAATATAGCGAAACGTTGTACCAAATCACATAGTAGTATTATATACTGCTTCCCCCAAACACTTTGCATTCGAGTGGTCAAATGTATGAGCGAGTTCAACATAGAGTGTCACGAAACAAGGCGGCAAGAGTGACGAAGTAGATATTACGACGATTTATCAGTTTGGTTCCAGTTTGATTCATCTCGTTCTGTTTTTGTTTTTCTCAATTCTCTTCAAGTGACTTCTGGTCTCAAACAAGAAAGTTGTTTATCGCTAACATTGAGAAGCAAAACTTTATTTGGTAAAGTGATGCGCAATTGATGTAATATCTACGCAGTTTTATTGGGGAAATAGATTTCTTCGAACTGTTTCGCTTTTTAGTTTTTCACTCTCATTTTACGGAAGGTTGATGTATTTGAGCCCTCTATTTCAAATCACTTGTTACTTGAAGGAAGTTCTTTATAAGAGAAACTCCCAAGTGTAACAAAATTGCCATAGATACGTGATGTAGAAACGAATCAAATTGTGACCTAAATCGATTTTGTCACCCTTGTCCCCTTTTCATATCACGATATCTTTTTTAGAAGAGAACTTAATTCGGATGACAGATTGGCAAGCATTGCAACTTCAAAAATAAGTATGACGATATGGTAGATTACCACAGCATTTTCTTTTTAGTTAAAGAGATTTCGTCCTAATTTTAACCCACTTCTCTAAATTCTATTTCCCTCCAATACACAAAGTTTTTGATAAAGGATTCTGAGAGTATATAACGATTTTGTATATTACTTATACCGACAATAGTGACAAAATCGATTCAGCCAGTAACATGTTTGAATAGAAAATTAGATCATCGTACTACTTTTCTTCGAAATGCATCCTGCTTATTGTGCAAATACATCATTGACTGAAAAGGAATTTGATGCTTTTTACCAAATATAATAAATCATATACTTCACGAACTTTTCAGAGCTTGATTACAATTCGTTTGATTTTCCTTAACTGCGTCATTGACAACAATGACGCAAAGAATTACATGAAATCCTTCAATATGGCACAAGCATCGAAAGATTAGAAGAGTGAAATGCTCTACCAATAACGAGTTTTCACATTTATCATTTACTTGTGTGTAAAGGGTGACGAAAAAATACAACGATGCCGAAATCGATTTAACCACCAGTACCCTCGAATATCGTTTTAATGCTTTACTACGAGGTGAATACTTCTCAATGTGATATACTAAGAAGTTTTCCTCAAAAGACACGCGCTTTGAATTGAATGCTTATTAAGAAAATTGCGTGTATACATCGGGTGACCGAAAAACCTTCTCAGTCTGCTTTATCAAGTTTTTTCTTTTTTGTCAAAATTGACACACGATTTTGATTTGATTCCTGAAACAGTACACAAAAGGTGACGAAATAAGGTAGTAAAGGTGTTTTCTCCCAGATAAAAAATTGGATACATGAGTCAGAACAATATAAAGGTGCCGGAAAAAATCCGGTAAACGTTTCAAAATGGATTTAAACCACAATTTGGTTTGCTTTTGTGCATAACGACGATATATCACTTTGGATATAGTTGCACGAATCTCGTTCCGTTTTTATTACGAATTTGTCCTTTGGACTAGATAGCTCAAATCCATTAGCCAGTCTCCAGGAGACATTTTTTTTTTTTTTTTGCTTTTAAATGCTCAAGAGTGACGAAATTGACTCATTTGCATGCATGTCAATGATGTTTTATTTGGTACTCAACATATAACATTCTTGAAGTAATCACAGCTGAGAGATACATGACAAAGAATAAATTTTCTTCAGCTTCTTAATGATACATGCACATTTTTCTCTTGAGGTATGTTGTCTGTGTGGGTTTATAATGGAAAGGAATGTTAAAAGCTGACATAACCGGAAGGTTGTTAACGAGATGTCGAGTGGTAAGCGCATATACACAATCTAAAATTATTGAAATCTAGGCCTATGGTCATCCTTTCTGTTTAAGGAGGAAAACACGTATTTTTGTAGAGAGCGACTTTTATATGGCACATTGTTGGAATATCACCTACAGGGGACACTGCATGGTATAACAATTTGTTACTGTCTGATGTGTTTGTAACAAGCTTCTCTAAATTATAAATTTGTCTGCAATACAAAATTCTTGATAAAAGCACTTTCAGACCAAAAAGAAAGGGGCGTTAGATTTGATCAAATAGTTGGCCATAAAAAGACAGCGTCATGATTCTCATTTTTCGTTTCGTCACAATTTATGTAGAGCTGTTTAATGCATTTGACTGAAAACATATGTCACGCGAAGTAAATTCTCCATAAAACACATTGACATGCATGCAAGTAAACCCATTTTGTCTCTCTTTTTAGCAATTTGAAAGAAAAACTGTCTCCGGGAGACTGGCTAATGGATTTGAGCCATCTAGTCCAAAGGACCGATTCGTAATAAAACCGAATGAGATTCATGCAACTCTAGCCAAAGAAATATAATCATCGTTAGGCACACGTTTAGTCGTAATGATCAGTCGACGTTTATATTAATATGACTCGTGCATTTAGGCACTTAAATGGAAAGTAAAAATATATGGGAGAAAATGTCTTTACTGACTCCTTTCGTCACCTTTTGTGTACCATACTGACGTTTTCCCCAAACACTTTGCATTCGAGTGCTCAAATTGTATGAGGGAGTTGAACATAAAGGGTCACGAAACAAGGGGGCAAGAGTGACGAAGTAGATTTAGCCAACAATTTCTTTGCTTCTACCATTACGATAATTTATCACTTTGGTTCCAGTTGGATTTACGTCATTGTAATTTTTATGCGCCTTACCAAATTCAATTAAATGATACAAGAAGTATTCAAAGGTAAATCATTTGATATAAAAGAATAAAATGATTCCTTCTATAACGCACAAACATATAACGATTTGCTCCGTAAAGTTCTCTCCAAGATTACGAGTTTAGGTGTTTCACTTTGTGCATGAGACATCTCTATATAAAGGGTGACGAAATAAACGACTACCGTGACGGTGTCTTCTTGTTCTCCAACAATTTCATCAAATTGCACACAGCTATGTTTTATTGCTGAAAGTGCTTTATCAAGAATTTTGTATTGCAGGCAAATATAATTTAGAAAAGCGGGATGAAAATACATCAGACAGTTTTAACTACAGGGTGACAAAAAACGGCGGCAAGGGCACCGAAATTCATTTAGCAAACGATATGCAATATACCAAAAAGGTATTCCACATTGCCCATCAGAGCACTGACGTTTGCACGATAGACTTGTGTTTTCCATTGGAGTGCTCAAATAAAAAGAGTGACGAAACGAGGCGGGAAAGATATCACTTGTCACTTGAAGAAAATTCTGCAAGTGACTGATTCTTCATTCTTTTATCTTTTCTGTAAGTGGAAATTTAGTGTGATTCATAAGCAGAGCAAATAATCAATTTCGTCACCCTTCCGCCTTTCCATGCCACGATGTCTTCGGATGACAAATTGACAAGCATTGAAATTTCAAAACGAAGTAATATGATAATAGGGTATGAAACCACAGCATTTTCTCTTTTTAAATTGATTTCGTCGTAGTTGCCACCTTTTTTTCGTCATCAGATTATAACGTCCTATGAATTCCCATTTTCTAACCACCCCTCTAAATTGTATTTCTCTTCAATCAAGTTTTTGATTTAGGACTTTTAGGGTATATTACTTATATCGACAATAGTGACGAAATCGATTCAGTCAGCAACATGTTTGAATAAAACCGTGGATCATTCTATTACCTTCTATTGAAATGCATGCGTTTTATTTTCGCTTAATTGCGTCATTTACAGTAATGACGCAAAGAATAAAATGATTCCTTATATAAAGCATAAGCATTTAAAGACTTACTCCGTAAAGTGCTCTCCCAGATACGCGTTTTAGTACGCTCAAATATCAAAATAAAGTAAAACATTTACGGAGAGGTGAATGCTTCTCCATTTTCTGTACTATGAAGATACTCGCTTAAAATCTAATGTTTGAAACACACTGGATGTATACAAAGGGTAACCAAAAAAGCTACTCAGTCTCCATTATCAATTCTTTTCAAAATGGACACGCGCTTTTGATTTGATTACTGAAGCACAGAGACAGTACACAAAAGGTAAAGAAAGAAGGCAGTAAAGACGGTTACTCCCAGAAATTTATTCTTAAATACATGAGTCAGATTGAAATAAAGGGTAACAAAAAAGGAGGCAAACGTGAAGAAATTGATTTAGCAAACAATTTGGTCTCCTAATGTATTACGATGATATCCAAAGTAATAATTTTGGATAGAGTTGCATGAATCTAATTTGGTTTTATTGCGATTTTTCTACAAGTGATTTGTTCTGTTGTGTAGATGGGTCTAATGCATTAGACAAGTCTCCGGGGATATGTCTTTTGCTTTCTGATGCTCAAGAGCGACGAAATAATCGACTTAGTCCACGATTTGCTTTGCTTATAACTCACATTCTTCTTTCATTTTCGCTAGAGATGCATCCATGTCAATGCGTTTTATGAAGAGTTTACTGCGAGTGACATGTGTCTCACTTGGTGCACTCAAATGCATGAGACAGCTCTACGTAAAGGGTGACGAAATAAAAAGACAACCATGACGATATCTTCTTCTGGCCAACTATTATGTTCAGCAATTTCATCAAATCACACATCGCTTTGTTGTACTTCTCAAAGTGCTTCATCAAGAATTTTGTTTTGTAGACAATTATAATTCAGAGAAGCGGGTTCCAAATGCATCAGACAGTTTAACTACAGGGTGACAAAAAACGGAGGCAAGAGCGACGAAATCCATTTAGTAAACGATATGCAAGTAATATTCCGAAACAATTGCACACTAGTATTATACACTGACGTTTCCTTCAAACACTTTGCGTTCGAGTGCTCAAATGTATGAGGAAGTTGAACATAAAGGGTCACGAAACAAGGCGGTAGGAGTGACGAAGTTGATTTAGCCCACAATTCACTTTGCTTGTACATTACGATGATTTATCACATTGGTCTCAGTTGGATTCATCTCATTCTGTTTTATGAAGCAAATCGTGAGCTAAATCGTTTTCGTCACCCTTGCCGCCTTTTTTCGTCTTTCTTTCTGTTTGAGAAGCAAAACACGTATTTTTGTAGAGAACGACTTTTATATGGCACATTTGTTGGGCAATCACGTACAGGCGACACTGGTATAACAATTTGTTGAATTACCTATGCTGACTCCATTTCGTCATCGTCGCCTTTTTTCGTCACCCTTTCTTCAATTCTTCATAGAGAACACTGAGATGAATGTAACTGTAACCAAAATGGTATATCGATGTGTTGTATAAGCAAAGCAAATCGTGCGCTAAGTCGATTTCGTCACCATTGCCACCTTTTTTTCGTCATCCTTTCTGTTTGAGGAGAAAAACACATTTTTGTAGAGGACGACTTTTATATGGCTTATTGTTGGAAATCACCTACATTGGACACTGGTATAACAATTTGTTGTATTACCTAGGCTGCCTCCAATTCGTCATCTTGTCGCCTTTATTCGTCACTCTTTATGTAAAACTCTCTAAATGCATTGGAGCTTCTAGTCCAAAGCACATGTCATTTGAAGAAAGTTCTTCATAGACAACACTGAGATGTATGTAACTGTAACTAAAATTTTATATCAATGTGTTGCATACGCAAAGCAAATCGTCTATGCAAGTCTAACATGTTGTTTACCTAAGCTGACTTCATTTCGTCTTCTTTGTCGCCTTTTTTTTTTGTCACCCTTTATTTACAACTCTTTCATTCATTGGAGCTTCTAGTCCACAGCATGTCACTTGAAGACAGTTTTTGATAAAGAAAACTGAAATTCATGTAACTGCAACCAAAATGGTATATCAATGGTATATCAAATCGTGAACTAAATCGATTTCTTGACAGAGCCTAATTTTTCCGTCATCATTTCTGTTTGAAAAGCAGAACACATTTTTTTTTTTTCTTGCGAAATGCGTTTATATGACACATTGATGGGTGTTCACCTACAGAGGAAACTGGTATAAAAATTTGTTGTAGGCTGAATAGGCTGAATCCATTTTCGTCATCGTTGGCGCTTTTTTTCGTCATCGTTTCTGTTTGAAAAGCAAAACTCGCTTTTCTTTACAGAACGTCTTTGATATCGCCCATCTGCAGACATGCAACTACAGGGCAAATTGACTCTATTTCGTCATCGTTGTGTTAAGCAATTTCATCAAAGCGCCCACCGCTTTCTTTTACTTCTCAAAGTGCTTTATAAAGAATTTTGTATTGGAGACAAATATAACTCACAGAAGCAGTATAACAAATACATCAGACATTTTAACTATAGGTTGACGATAAACGGCGGCAAGGGCCACGAAATCCATTTAGCACGATATATGCAAGTAATATAGCGAAACGTTGTACCAAATCACATAGTAGTATTATATACTGCTTCCCCCAAACACTTTGCATTCGAGTGGTCAAATGTATGAGCGAGTTCAACATAGAGTGTCACGAAACAAGGCGGCAAGAGTGACGAAGTAGATATTACGACGATTTATCAGTTTGGTTCCAGTTTGATTCATCTCGTTCTGTTTTTGTTTTTCTCAATTCTCTTCAAGTGACTTCTGGTCTCAAACAAGAAAGTTGTTTATCGCTAACATTGAGAAGCAAAACTTTATTTGGTAAAGTGATGCGCAATTGATGTAATATCTACGCAGTTTTATTGGGGAAATAGATTTCTTCGAACTGTTTCGCTTTTTAGTTTTTCACTCTCATTTTACGGAAGGTTGATGTATTTGAGCCCTCTATTTCAAATCACTTGTTACTTGAAGGAAGTTCTTTATAAGAGAAACTCCCAAGTGTAAC
Source organism: Diadema setosum (assembly GCF_964275005.1). Classification (NCBI taxonomy): domain Eukaryota; kingdom Metazoa; phylum Echinodermata; class Echinoidea; order Diadematoida; family Diadematidae; genus Diadema; species Diadema setosum. Next base: position 14,869,277 of record NC_092701.1, on the reverse strand, counting down.
AAAATTGCCATAGATACGTGATGTAGAAACGAATCAAATTGTGACCTAAATCGATTTTGTCACCCTTGTCCCCTTTTCATATCACGATATCTTTTTTAGAAGAGAACTTAATTCGGATGACAGATTGGCAAGCATTGCAACTTCAAAAATAAGTATGACGATATGGTAGATTACCACAGCATTTTCTTTTTAGTTAAAGAGATTTCGTCCTAATTTTAACCCACTTCTCTAAATTCTATTTCCCTCCAATACACAAAGTTTTTGATAAAGGATTCTGAGAGTATATAACGATTTTGTATATTACTTATACCGACAATAGTGACAAAATCGATTCAGCCAGTAACATGTTTGAATAGAAAATTAGATCATCGTACTACTTTTCTTCGAAATGCATCCTGCTTATTGTGCAAATACATCATTGACTGAAAAGGAATTTGATGCTTTTTACCAAATATAATAAATCATATACTTCACGAACTTTTCAGAGCTTGATTACAATTCGTTTGATTTTCCTTAACTGCGTCATTGACAACAATGACGCAAAGAATTACATGAAATCCTTCAATATGGCACAAGCATCGAAAGATTAGAAGAGTGAAATGCTCTACCAATAACGAGTTTTCACATTTATCATTTACTTGTGTGTAAAGGGTGACGAAAAAATACAACGATGCCGAAATCGATTTAACCACCAGTACCCTCGAATATCGTTTTAATGCTTTACTACGAGGTGAATACTTCTCAATGTGATATACTAAGAAGTTTTCCTCAAAAGACACGCGCTTTGAATTGAATGCTTATTAAGAAAATTGCGTGTATACATCGGGTGACCGAAAAACCTTCTCAGTCTGCTTTATCAAGTTTTTTCTTTTTTGTCAAAATTGACACACGATTTTGATTTGATTCCTGAAACAGTACACAAAAGGTGACGAAATAAGGTAGTAAAGGTGTTTTCTCCCAGATAAAAAATTGGATACATGAGTCAGAACAATATAAAGGTGCCGGAAAAAATCCGGTAAACGTTTCAAAATGGATTTAAACCACAATTTGGTTTGCTTTTGTGCATAACGACGATATATCACTTTGGATATAGTTGCACGAATCTCGTTCCGTTTTTATTACGAATTTGTCCTTTGGACTAGATAGCTCAAATCCATTAGCCAGTCTCCAGGAGACATTTTTTTTTTTTTTTTGCTTTTAAATGCTCAAGAGTGACGAAATTGACTCATTTGCATGCATGTCAATGATGTTTTATTTGGTACTCAACATATAACATTCTTGAAGTAATCACAGCTGAGAGATACATGACAAAGAATAAATTTTCTTCAGCTTCTTAATGATACATGCACATTTTTCTCTTGAGGTATGTTGTCTGTGTGGGTTTATAATGGAAAGGAATGTTAAAAGCTGACATAACCGGAAGGTTGTTAACGAGATGTCGAGTGGTAAGCGCATATACACAATCTAAAATTATTGAAATCTAGGCCTATGGTCATCCTTTCTGTTTAAGGAGGAAAACACGTATTTTTGTAGAGAGCGACTTTTATATGGCACATTGTTGGAATATCACCTACAGGGGACACTGCATGGTATAACAATTTGTTACTGTCTGATGTGTTTGTAACAAGCTTCTCTAAATTATAAATTTGTCTGCAATACAAAATTCTTGATAAAAGCACTTTCAGACCAAAAAGAAAGGGGCGTTAGATTTGATCAAATAGTTGGCCATAAAAAGACAGCGTCATGATTCTCATTTTTCGTTTCGTCACAATTTATGTAGAGCTGTTTAATGCATTTGACTGAAAACATATGTCACGCGAAGTAAATTCTCCATAAAACACATTGACATGCATGCAAGTAAACCCATTTTGTCTCTCTTTTTAGCAATTTGAAAGAAAAACTGTCTCCGGGAGACTGGCTAATGGATTTGAGCCATCTAGTCCAAAGGACCGATTCGTAATAAAACCGAATGAGATTCATGCAACTCTAGCCAAAGAAATATAATCATCGTTAGGCACACGTTTAGTCGTAATGATCAGTCGACGTTTATATTAATATGACTCGTGCATTTAGGCACTTAAATGGAAAGTAAAAATATATGGGAGAAAATGTCTTTACTGACTCCTTTCGTCACCTTTTGTGTACCATACTGACGTTTTCCCCAAACACTTTGCATTCGAGTGCTCAAATTGTATGAGGGAGTTGAACATAAAGGGTCACGAAACAAGGGGGCAAGAGTGACGAAGTAGATTTAGCCAACAATTTCTTTGCTTCTACCATTACGATAATTTATCACTTTGGTTCCAGTTGGATTTACGTCATTGTAATTTTTATGCGCCTTACCAAATTCAATTAAATGATACAAGAAGTATTCAAAGGTAAATCATTTGATATAAAAGAATAAAATGATTCCTTCTATAACGCACAAACATATAACGATTTGCTCCGTAAAGTTCTCTCCAAGATTACGAGTTTAGGTGTTTCACTTTGTGCATGAGACATCTCTATATAAAGGGTGACGAAATAAACGACTACCGTGACGGTGTCTTCTTGTTCTCCAACAATTTCATCAAATTGCACACAGCTATGTTTTATTGCTGAAAGTGCTTTATCAAGAATTTTGTATTGCAGGCAAATATAATTTAGAAAAGCGGGATGAAAATACATCAGACAGTTTTAACTACAGGGTGACAAAAAACGGCGGCAAGGGCACCGAAATTCATTTAGCAAACGATATGCAATATACCAAAAAGGTATTCCACATTGCCCATCAGAGCACTGACGTTTGCACGATAGACTTGTGTTTTCCATTGGAGTGCTCAAATAAAAAGAGTGACGAAACGAGGCGGGAAAGATATCACTTGTCACTTGAAGAAAATTCTGCAAGTGACTGATTCTTCATTCTTTTATCTTTTCTGTAAGTGGAAATTTAGTGTGATTCATAAGCAGAGCAAATAATCAATTTCGTCACCCTTCCGCCTTTCCATGCCACGATGTCTTCGGATGACAAATTGACAAGCATTGAAATTTCAAAACGAAGTAATATGATAATAGGGTATGAAACCACAGCATTTTCTCTTTTTAAATTGATTTCGTCGTAGTTGCCACCTTTTTTTCGTCATCAGATTATAACGTCCTATGAATTCCCATTTTCTAACCACCCCTCTAAATTGTATTTCTCTTCAATCAAGTTTTTGATTTAGGACTTTTAGGGTATATTACTTATATCGACAATAGTGACGAAATCGATTCAGTCAGCAACATGTTTGAATAAAACCGTGGATCATTCTATTACCTTCTATTGAAATGCATGCGTTTTATTTTCGCTTAATTGCGTCATTTACAGTAATGACGCAAAGAATAAAATGATTCCTTATATAAAGCATAAGCATTTAAAGACTTACTCCGTAAAGTGCTCTCCCAGATACGCGTTTTAGTACGCTCAAATATCAAAATAAAGTAAAACATTTACGGAGAGGTGAATGCTTCTCCATTTTCTGTACTATGAAGATACTCGCTTAAAATCTAATGTTTGAAACACACTGGATGTATACAAAGGGTAACCAAAAAAGCTACTCAGTCTCCATTATCAATTCTTTTCAAAATGGACACGCGCTTTTGATTTGATTACTGAAGCACAGAGACAGTACACAAAAGGTAAAGAAAGAAGGCAGTAAAGACGGTTACTCCCAGAAATTTATTCTTAAATACATGAGTCAGATTGAAATAAAGGGTAACAAAAAAGGAGGCAAACGTGAAGAAATTGATTTAGCAAACAATTTGGTCTCCTAATGTATTACGATGATATCCAAAGTAATAATTTTGGATAGAGTTGCATGAATCTAATTTGGTTTTATTGCGATTTTTCTACAAGTGATTTGTTCTGTTGTGTAGATGGGTCTAATGCATTAGACAAGTCTCCGGGGATATGTCTTTTGCTTTCTGATGCTCAAGAGCGACGAAATAATCGACTTAGTCCACGATTTGCTTTGCTTATAACTCACATTCTTCTTTCATTTTCGCTAGAGATGCATCCATGTCAATGCGTTTTATGAAGAGTTTACTGCGAGTGACATGTGTCTCACTTGGTGCACTCAAATGCATGAGACAGCTCTACGTAAAGGGTGACGAAATAAAAAGACAACCATGACGATATCTTCTTCTGGCCAACTATTATGTTCAGCAATTTCATCAAATCACACATCGCTTTGTTGTACTTCTCAAAGTGCTTCATCAAGAATTTTGTTTTGTAGACAATTATAATTCAGAGAAGCGGGTTCCAAATGCATCAGACAGTTTAACTACAGGGTGACAAAAAACGGAGGCAAGAGCGACGAAATCCATTTAGTAAACGATATGCAAGTAATATTCCGAAACAATTGCACACTAGTATTATACACTGACGTTTCCTTCAAACACTTTGCGTTCGAGTGCTCAAATGTATGAGGAAGTTGAACATAAAGGGTCACGAAACAAGGCGGTAGGAGTGACGAAGTTGATTTAGCCCACAATTCACTTTGCTTGTACATTACGATGATTTATCACATTGGTCTCAGTTGGATTCATCTCATTCTGTTTTATGAAGCAAATCGTGAGCTAAATCGTTTTCGTCACCCTTGCCGCCTTTTTTCGTCTTTCTTTCTGTTTGAGAAGCAAAACACGTATTTTTGTAGAGAACGACTTTTATATGGCACATTTGTTGGGCAATCACGTACAGGCGACACTGGTATAACAATTTGTTCAATTACCTATGCTGACTCCATTTCGTCATCGTCGCCTTTTTTCGTCACCCTTTCTTCAATTCTTCATAGAGAACACTGAGATGAATGTAACTGTAACCAAAATGGTATATCGATGTGTTGTATAAGCAAAGCAAATCGTGCGCTAAGTCGATTTCGTCACCATTGCCACCTTTTTTTCGTCATCCTTTCTGTTTGAGGAGAAAAACACATTTTTGTAGAGGACGACTTTTATATGGCTTATTGTTGGAAATCACCTACATTGGACACTGGTATAACAATTTGTTGTATTACCTAGGCTGCCTCCAATTCGTCATCTTGTCGCCTTTATTCGTCACCCTTTATGTAAAACTCTCTAAATGCATGGAGCTTCTAGTCCAAAGCACATGTCATTTGAAGAAAGTTCTTCATAGACAACACTGAGATGTATGTAACTGTAACTAAAATTTTATATCAATGTGTTGCATACGCAAAGCAAATCGTCTATGCAAGTCTAACATGTTGTTTACCTAAGCTGACTTCATTTCGTCTTCTTTGTCGCCTTTTTTTTTTGTCACCCTTTATTTACAACTCTTTCATTCATTGGAGCTTCTAGTCCACAGCATGTCACTTGAAGACAGTTTTTGATAAAGAAAACTGAAATTCATGTAACTGCAACCAAAATGGTATATCAATGGTATATCAAATCGTGAACTAAATCGATTTCTTGACAGAGCCTAATTTTTCCGTCATCATTTCTGTTTGAAAAGCAGAACACATTTTTTTTTTTCTTGCGAAATGCGTTTATATGACACATTGATGGGTGTTCACCTACAGAGGAAACTGGTATAAAAATTTGTTGTAGGCTGAATAGGCTGAATCCATTTTCGTCATCGTTGGCGCTTTTTTTCGTCATCGTTTCTGTTTGAAAAGCAAAACTCGCTTTTCTTTACAGAACGTCTTTGATATCGCCCATCTGCAGACATGCAACTACAGGGCAAATTGACTCTATTTCGTCATCGTTGTGTTAAGCAATTTCATCAAAGCGCCCACCGCTTTCTTTTACTTCTCAAAGTGCTTTATAAAGAATTTTGTATTGGAGACAAATATAACTCACAGAAGCAGTATAACAAATACATCAGACATTTTAACTATAGGTTGACGATAAACGGCGGCAAGGGCCACGAAATCCATTTAGCACGATATATGCAAGTAATATAGCGAAACGTTGTACCAAATCACATAGTAGTATTATATACTGCTTCCCCCAAACACTTTGCATTCGAGTGGTCAAATGTATGAGCGAGTTCAACATAGAGTGTCACGAAACAAGGCGGCAAGAGTGACGAAGTAGATATTACGACGATTTATCAGTTTGGTTCCAGTTTGATTCATCTCGTTCTGTTTTTGTTTTTCTCAATTCTCTTCAAGTGACTTCTGGTCTCAAACAAGAAAGTTGTTTATCGCTAACATTGAGAAGCAAAACTTTATTTGGTAAAGTGATGCGCAATTGATGTAATATCTACGCAGTTTTATTGGGGAAATAGATTTCTTCGAACTGTTTCGCTTTTTAGTTTTTCACTCTCATTTTACGGAAGGTTGATGTATTTGAGCCCTCTATTTCAAATCACTTGTTACTTGAAGGAAGTTCTTTATAAGAGAAACTCCCAAGTGTAACAAAATTGCCATAGATACGTGATGTAGAAACGAATCAAATTGTGACCTAAATCGATTTTGTCACCCTTGTCCCCTTTTCATATCACGATATCTTTTTTAGAAGAGAACTTAATTCGGATGACAGATTGGCAAGCATTGCAACTTCAAAAATAAGTATGACGATATGGTAGATTACCACAGCATTTTCTTTTTAGTTAAAGAGATTTCGTCCTAATTTTAACCCACTTCTCTAAATTCTATTTCCCTCCAATACACAAAGTTTTTGATAAAGGATTCTGAGAGTATATAACGATTTTGTATATTACTTATACCGACAATAGTGACAAAATCGATTCAGCCAGTAACATGTTTGAATAGAAAATTAGATCATCGTACTACTTTTCTTCGAAATGCATCCTGCTTATTGTGCAAATACATCATTGACTGAAAAGGAATTTGATGCTTTTTACCAAATATAATAAATCATATACTTCACGAACTTTTCAGAGCTTGATTACAATTCGTTTGATTTTCCTTAACTGCGTCATTGACAACAATGACGCAAAGAATTACATGAAATCCTTCAATATGGCACAAGCATCGAAAGATTAGAAGAGTGAAATGCTCTACCAATAACGAGTTTTCACATTTATCATTTACTTGTGTGTAAAGGGTGACGAAAAAATACAACGATGCCGAAATCGATTTAACCACCAGTACCCTCGAATATCGTTTTAATGCTTTACTACGAGGTGAATACTTCTCAATGTGATATACTAAGAAGTTTTCCTCAAAAGACACGCGCTTTGAATTGAATGCTTATTAAGAAAATTGCGTGTATACATCGGGTGACCGAAAAACCTTCTCAGTCTGCTTTATCAAGTTTTTTCTTTTTTGTCAAAATTGACACACGATTTTGATTTGATTCCTGAAACAGTACACAAAAGGTGACGAAATAAGGTAGTAAAGGTGTTTTCTCCCAGATAAAAAATTGGATACATGAGTCAGAACAATATAAAGGTGCCGGAAAAAATCCGGTAAACGTTTCAAAATGGATTTAAACCACAATTTGGTTTGCTTTTGTGCATAACGACGATATATCACTTTGGATATAGTTGCACGAATCTCGTTCCGTTTTTATTACGAATTTGTCCTTTGGACTAGATAGCTCAAATCCATTAGCCAGTCTCCAGGAGACATTTTTTTTTTTTTTTTGCTTTTAAATGCTCAAGAGTGACGAAATTGACTCATTTGCATGCATGTCAATGATGTTTTATTTGGTACTCAACATATAACATTCTTGAAGTAATCACAGCTGAGAGATACATGACAAAGAATAAATTTTCTTCAGCTTCTTAATGATACATGCACATTTTTCTCTTGAGGTATGTTGTCTGTGTGGGTTTATAATGGAAAGGAATGTTAAAAGCTGACATAACCGGAAGGTTGTTAACGAGATGTCGAGTGGTAAGCGCATATACACAATCTAAAATTATTGAAATCTAGGCCTATGGTCATCCTTTCTGTTTAAGGAGGAAAACACGTATTTTTGTAGAGAGCGACTTTTATATGGCACATTGTTGGAATATCACCTACAGGGGACACTGCATGGTATAACAATTTGTTACTGTCTGATGTGTTTGTAACAAGCTTCTCTAAATTATAAATTTGTCTGCAATACAAAATTCTTGATAAAAGCACTTTCAGACCAAAAAGAAAGGGGCGTTAGATTTGATCAAATAGTTGGCCATAAAAAGACAGCGTCATGATTCTCATTTTTCGTTTCGTCACAATTTATGTAGAGCTGTTTAATGCATTTGACTGAAAACATATGTCACGCGAAGTAAATTCTCCATAAAACACATTGACATGCATGCAAGTAAACCCATTTTGTCTCTCTTTTTAGCAATTTGAAAGAAAAACTGTCTCCGGGAGACTGGCTAATGGATTTGAGCCATCTAGTCCAAAGGACCGATTCGTAATAAAACCGAATGAGATTCATGCAACTCTAGCCAAAGAAATATAATCATCGTTAGGCACACGTTTAGTCGTAATGATCAGTCGACGTTTATATTAATATGACTCGTGCATTTAGGCACTTAAATGAAAAGTAAAAATATATGGGAGAAAATGTCTTTACTGACTCCTTTCGTCACCTTTTGTGTACCATACTGACGTTTTCCCCAAACACTTTGCATTCGAGTGCTCAAATTGTATGAGGGAGTTGAACATAAAGGGTCACGAAACAAGGGGGCAAGAGTGACGAAGTAGATTTAGCCAACAATTTCCTTTGCTTCTACCATTACGATAATTTATCACTTTGGTTCCAGTTGGATTTACGTCATTGTAATTTTTATGCGCCTTACCAAATTCAATTAAATGATACAAGAAGTATTCAAAGGTAAATCATTTGATATAAAAGAATAAAATGATTCCTTCTATAACGCACAAACATATAACGATTTGCTCCGTAAAGTTCTCTCCAAGATTACGAGTTTACGTGTTTCACTTTGTGCATGAGACATCTCTATATAAAGGGTGACGAAATAAACAAACGACTACCGTGACGGTGTCTTCTTGTTCTCCAACAATTTCATCAAATTGCACACAGCTATGTTTTATTGCTGAAAGTGCTTTATCAAGAATTTTGTATTGCAGGCAAATATAATTTAGAAAAGCGGGATGAAAATACATCAGACAGTTTTAACTACAGGGTGACAAAAAACGGCGGCAAGGGCACCGAAATTCATTTAGCAAACGATATGCAATATACCAAAAAGGTATTCCACATTGCCCATCAGAGCACTGACGTTTGCACGATAGACTTGTGTTTTCCATTGGAGTGCTCAAATAAAAAGAGTGACGAAACGAGGCGGGAAAGAAATCACTTGTCACTTGAAGAAAATTCTGCAAGTGACTGATTCTTCATTCTTTTATCTTTTCTGTAAGTGGAAATTTAGTGTGATTCATAAGCAGAGCAAATAATCAATTTCGTCACCCTTCCGCCTTTCCATGCCACGATGTCTTCGGATGACAAATTGACAAGCATTGAAATTTCAAAACGAAGTAATATGATAATAGGGTATGAAACCACAGCATTTTCTCTTTTTATATTGATTTCGTCGCAGTTGCCACCTTTTTTTCGTCATCAGATTATAACGTCCTATGAATTCCCATTTTCTAACCACCCCTCTAAATTGTATTTCTCTTCAATCAAGTTTTTGATTTAGGACTTTTAGGGTATATTACTTATATCGACAATAGTGACGAAATCGATTCAGTCAGCAACATGTTTGAATAAAACCGTGGATCATTCTATTACCTTCTATTGAAATGCATGCGTTTTATTTTCGCTTAATTGCGTCATTTACAGTAATGACGCAAAGAATAAAATGATTCCTTATATAAAGCATAAGCATTTAAAGACTTACTCCGTAAAGTGCTCTCCCAGATACGCGTTTTAGTACGCTCAAATATCAAAATAAAGTAAAACATTTACGGAGAGGTGAATGCTTCTCCATTTTCTGTACTATGAAGATACTCGCTTGAAATCTAATGTTTGAAACACACTGGATGTATACAAAGGGTGACCAAAAAAGCTACTCAGTCTCCATTATCAATTCTTTTCAAAATGGACACGCGCTTTTGATTTGATTACTGAAGCACAGAGACAGTACACAAAAGGTAAAGAAAGAAGGCAGTAAAGACGGTTACTCCCAGAAATTTATTCTTAAATACATGAGTCAGATTGAAATAAAGGGTAACAAAAAAGGAGGCAAACGTGAAGAAATTGATTTAGCAAACAATTTGGTCTCCTAATGTATTACGATGATATCCAAAGTAATAATTTTGGATAGAGTTGCATGAATCTAATTTGGTTTTATTGCGATTTTTCTACAAGTGATTTGTTCTGTTGTGTAGATGGGTCTAATGCATTAGACAAGTCTCCGGGGATATGTCTTTTGCTTTCTGATGCTCAAGAGCGACGAAATAATCGACTTAGTCCACGATTTGCTTTGCTTATAACTCACATTCTTCTTTCATTTTCGCTAGAGATGCATCCATGTCAATGCGTTTTATGAAGAGTTTACTGCGAGTGACATGTGTCTCACTTGGTGCACTCAAATGCATGAGACAGCTCTACGTAAAGGGTGACGAAATAAAAAGACAACCATGACGATATCTTCTTCTGGCCAACTATTATGTTCAGCAATTTCATCAAATCACACATCGCTTTGTTGTACTTCTCAAAGTGCTTCATCAAGAATTTTGTTTTGTAGACAATTATAATTCAGAGAAGCGGGTTCCAAATGCATCAGACAGTTTAACTACAGGGTGACAAAAAACGGAGGCAAGAGCGACGAAATCCATTTAGTAAACGATATGCAAGTAATATTCCGAAACAATTGCACACTAGTATTATACACTGACGTTTCCTTCAAACACTTTGCGTTCGAGTGCTCAAATGTATGAGGAAGTTGAACATAAAGGGTCACGAAACAAGGCGGTAGGAGTGACGAAGTTGATTTAGCCCACAATTCACTTTGCTTGTACATTACGATGATTTATCACATTGGTCTCAGTTGGATTCATCTCATTCTGTTTTATGAAGCAAATCGTGAGCTAAATCGTTTTCGTCACCCTTGCCGCCTTTTTTCGTCTTTCTTTCTGTTTGAGAAGCAAAACACGTATTTTTGTAGAGAACGACTTTTATATGGCACATTTGTTGGGCAATCACGTACAGGCGACACTGGTATAACAATTTGTTGAATTACCTATGCTGACTCCATTTCGTCATCGTCGCCTTTTTTCGTCACCCTTTCTTCAATTCTTCATAGAGAACACTGAGATGAATGTAACTGTAACCAAAATGGTATATCGATGTGTTGTATAAGCAAAGCAAATCGTGCGCTAAGTCGATTTCGTCACCATTGCCACCTTTTTTTCGTCATCCTTTCTGTTTGAGGAGAAAAACACATTTTTGTAGAGGACGACTTTTATATGGCTTATTGCTGGAAATCACCTACATTGGACACTGGTATAACAATTTGTTGTATTACCTAGGCTGCCTCCAATTCGTCATCTTGTCGCCTTTATTCGTCACCCTTTATGTAAAACTCTCTAAATGCATTGGAGCTTCTAGTCCAAAGCACATGTCATTTGAAGAAAGTTCTTCATAGACAACACTGAGATGTATGTAACTGTAACTAAAATTTTATATCAATGTGTTGCATACGCAAAGCAAATCGTCTATGCAAGTCTAACATGTTGTTTACCTAAGCTGACTTCATTTCGTCTTCTTTGTCGCCTTTTTTTTTTGTCACCCTTTATTTACAACTCTTTCATTCATTGGAGCTTCTAGTCCACAGCATGTCACTTGAAGACAGTTTTTGATAAAGAAAACTGAAATTCATGTAACTGCAACCAAAATGGTATATCAATGTGTTGTATAAGCAAAGCAAATCGTGAACTAAATCGATTTCTTGACAGAGCCTAATTTTTCCGTCATCATTTCTGTTTGAAAAGCAGAACACATTTTTTTTTTTTTTTTTGCGAAATGCGTTTATATGACACATTGATGGGTGTTCACCTACAGAGGAAACTGGTATAAAAATTTGTTGTAGGCTGAATAGGCTGAATCCATTTTCGTCATCGTTGGCGCTTTTTTTCGTCATCGTTTCTGTTTGAAAAGCAAAACTCGCTTTTCTTTACAGAACGTCTTTGATATCGCCCATCTGCAGACATGCAACTACAGGGCAAATTGACTCTATTTCGTCATCGTTGTGTTAAGCAATTTCATCAAAGCGCCCACCGCTTTCTTTTACTTCTCAAAGTGCTTTATAAAGAATTTTGTATTGGAGACAAATATAACTCACAGAAGCAGTATAACAAATACATCAGACATTTTAACTATAGGTTGACGATAAACGGCGGCAAGGGCCACGAAATCCATTTAGCACGATATATGCAAGTAATATAGCGAAACGTTGTACCAAATCACATAGTAGTATTATATACTGCTTCCCCCAAACACTTTGCATTCGAGTGGTCAAATGTATGAGCGAGTTCAACATAGAGTGTCACGAAACAAGGCGGCAAGAGTGACGAAGTAGATATTACGACGATTTATCAGTTTGGTTCCAGTTTGATTCATCTCGTTCTGTTTTTGTTTTTCTCAATTCTCTTCAAGTGACTTCTGGTCTCAAACAAGAAAGTTGTTTATCGCTAACATTGAGAAGCAAAACTTTATTTGGTAAAGTGATGCGCAATTGATGTAATATCTACGCAGTTTTATTGGGGAAATAGATTTCTTCGAACTGTTTCGCTTTTTAGTTTTTCACTCTCATTTTACGGAAGGTTGATGTATTTGAGCCCTCTATTTCAAATCACTTGTTACTTGAAGGAAGTTCTTTATAAGAGAAACTCCCAAGTGTAACAAAATTGCCATAGATACGTGATGTAGAAACGAATCAAATTGTGACCTAAATCGATTTTGTCACCCTTGTCCCCTTTTCATATCACGATATCTTTTTTAGAAGAGAACTTAATTCGGATGACAGATTGGCAAGCATTGCAACTTCAAAAATAAGTATGACGATATGGTAGATTACCACAGCATTTTCTTTTTAGTTAAAGAGATTTCGTCCTAATTTTAACCGACTTCTCTAAATTCTATTTCCCTCCAATACACAAAGTTTTTGATAAAGGATTCTGAGAGTATATAACGATTTTGTATATTACTTATACCGACAATAGTGACAAAATCGATTCAGCCAGTAACATGTTTGAATAGAAAATTAGATCATCGTACTACTTTTCTTCGAAATGCATCCTTGACTGAAAAGGAATTTGATGCTTTTTACCAAATATAATAAATCATATACTTCACGAACTTTTCAGAGCTTGATTACAATTCGTTTGATTTTCCTTAACTGCGTCATTGACAACAATGACGCAAAGAATTACATGAAATCCTTCAATATGGCACAAGCATCGAAAGATTAGAAGAGTGAAATGCTCTACCAATAACGAGTTTTCACATTTATCATTTACTTGTGTGTAAAGGGTGACGAAAAAATACAACGATGCCGAAATCGATTTAACCACCAGTACCCTCGAATATCGTTTTAATGCTTTACTACGAGGTGAATACTTCTCAATGTGATATACTAAGAAGTTTTCCTCAAAAGACACGCGCTTTGAATTGAATGCTTATTAAGAAAATTACGTGTATACATCGGGTGACCGAAAAACCTTCTCAGTCTGCTTTATCAAGTTTTTTCTTTTTTGTCAAAATTGACACACGATTTTGATTTGATTCCTGAAACAGTACACAAAAGGTGACGAAATAAGGTAGTAAAGGTGTTTTCTCCCAGATAAAAAATTGGATACATGAGTCAGAACAATATAAAGGTGACGGAAAAAATCCGGTAAACGTTTCAAAATGGATTTAAACCACAATTTGGTTTGCTTTTGTGCATAACGACGATATATCACTTTGGATATAGTTGCACGAATCTCGTTCCGTTTTTATTACGAATTTGTCCTTTGGACTAGATAGCTCAAATCCATTAGCCAGTCTCCAGGAGACATTTTTTTTTTTTTTGCTTTTAAATGCTCAAGAGTGACGAAATTGACTCATTTGCATGCATGTCAATGATGTTTTATTTGGTACTCAACATATAACATTCTTCAAGTAATCACAGCTGAGAGATACATGACAAAGAATAAATTTTCTTCAGCTTCTTAATGATACATGCACATTTTTCTCTTGAGGTATGTTGTCTGTGTGGGTTTATAATGGAAAGGAATGTTAAAAGCTGACATAACCGGTAGGTTGTTAACGAGATGTCGAGTGGTAAGCGCATATACACAATCTAAAATTATTGAAATCTAGGCCTATGGTCATCCTTTCTGTTTAAGGAGGAAAACACGTATTTTTGTAGAGAGCGACTTTTATATGGCACATTGTTGGAATATCACCTACAGGGGACACTGCATGGTATAACAATTTGTTACTGTCTGATGTGTTTGTAACAAGCTTCTCTAAATTATAATTTGTCTGCAATACAAAATTCTTGATAAAAGCACTTTCAGACCAAAAAGAAAGGGGCGTTAGATTTGATCAAATAGTTGGCCATAAAAAGACAGCGTCATGATTCTCATTTTTCGTTTCGTCACAATTTATGTAGAGCTGTTTAATGCATTTGACTGAAAACATATGTCACGCGAAGTAAATTCTCCATAAAACACATTGACATGCATGCAAGTAAACCCATTTTGTCTCTCTTTTTAGCAATTTGAAAGAAAAACTGTCTCCGGGAGACTGGCTAATGGATTTGAGCCATCTAGTCCAAAGGACCGATTCGTAATAAAACCGAATGAGATTCATGCAACTCTAGCCAAAGAAATATAATCATCGTTAGGCACACGTTTAGTCGTAATGATCAGTCGACGTTTATATTAATATGACTCGTGCATTTAGGCACTTAAATGGAAAGTAAAAATATATGGGAGAAAATGTCTTTACTGACTCCTTTCGTCACCTTTTGTGTACCATACTGACGTTTTCCCCAAACACTTTGCATTCGAGTGCTCAAATTGTATGAGGGAGTTGAACATAAAGGGTCACGAAACAAGGGGGCAAGAGTGACGAAGTAGATTTAGCCAACAATTTCCTTTGCTTCTACCATTACGATAATTTATCACTTTGGTTCCAGTTGGATTTACGTCATTGTAATTTTTATGCGCCTTACCAAATTCAATTAAATGATACAAGAAGTATTCAAAGGTAAATCATTTGATATAAAAGAATAAAATGATTCCTTCTATAACGCACAAACATATAACGATTTGCTCCGTAAAGTTCTCTCCAAGATTACGAGTTTACGTGTTTCACTTTGTGCATGAGACATCTCTATATAAAGGGTGACGAAATAAACAAACGACTACCGTGACGGTGTCTTCTTGTTCTCCAACAATTTCATCAAATTGCACACAGCTATGTTTTATTGCTGAAAGTGCTTTATCAAGAATTTTGTATTGCAGGCAAATATAATTTAGAAAAGCGGGATGAAAATACATCAGACAGTTTTAACTACAGGGTGACAAAAAACGGCGGCAAGGGCACCGAAATTCATTTAGCAAACGATATGCAATATACTAAAAAGGTATTCCACATTGCCCATCAGAGCACTGACGTTTGCACGATAGACTTGTGTTTTCCATTGGAGTGCTCAAATAAAAAGAGTGACGAAACGAGGCGGGAAAGAAATCACTTGTCACTTGAAGAAAATTCTGCAAGTGACTGATTCTTCATTCTTTTATCTTTTCTGTAAGTGGAAATTTAGTGTGATTCATAAGCAGAGCAAATAATCAATTTCGTCACCCTTCCGCCTTTCCATGCCACGATGTCTTCGGATGACAAATTGACAAGCATTGAAATTTCAAAACGAAGTAATATGATAATAGGGTATGAAACCACAGCATTTTCTCTTTTTAAATTGATTTCGTCGCAGTTGCCACCTTTTTTTCGTCATCAGATTATAACGTCCTATGAATTCCCATTTTCTAACCACCCCTCTAAATTGTATTTCTCTTCAATCAAGTTTTTGATTTAGGACTTTTAGGGTATATTACTTATATCGACAATAGTGACGAAATCGATTCAGTCAGCAACATGTTTGAATAAAACCGTGGATCATTCTATTACCTTCTATTGAAATGCATGCGTTTTATTTTCGCTTAATTGCGTCATTTACAGTAATGACGCAAAGAATAAAATGATTCCTTATATAAAGCATAAGCATTTAAAGACTTACTCCGTAAAGTGCTCTCCCAGATACGCGTTTTAGTACGCTCAAATATCAAAATAAAGTAAAACATTTACGGAGAGGTGAATGCTTCTCCATTTTCTGTACTATGAAGATACTCGCTTAAAATCTAATGTTTGAAACACACTGGATGTATACAAAGGGTGACCAAAAAAGCTACTCAGTCTCCATTATCAATTC
The DNA here is from genome assembly GCF_964275005.1 of Diadema setosum. Classification (NCBI taxonomy): domain Eukaryota; kingdom Metazoa; phylum Echinodermata; class Echinoidea; order Diadematoida; family Diadematidae; genus Diadema; species Diadema setosum. Next base: position 14,852,890 of record NC_092701.1, on the reverse strand, counting down.
TTTTCAAAATGGACACGCGCTTTTGATTTGATTACTGAAGCACAGAGACAGTACACAAAAGGTAAAGAAAGAAGGCAGTAAAGACGGTTACTCCCAGAAATTTATTCTTAAATACATGAGTCAGATTGAAATAAAGGGTAACAAAAAAGGAGGCAAACGTGAAGAAATTGATTTAGCAAACAATTTGGTCTCCTAATGTATTACGATGATATCCAAAGTAATAATTTTGGATAGAGTTGCATGAATCTAATTTGGTTTTATTGCGATTTTTCTACAAGTGATTTGTTCTGTTGTGTAGATGGGTCTAATGCATTAGACAAGTCTCCGGGGATATGTCTTTTGCTTTCTGATGCTCAAGAGCGACGAAATAATCGACTTAGTCCACGATTTGCTTTGCTTATAACTCACATTCTTCTTTCATTTTCGCTAGAGATGCATCCATGTCAATGCGTTTTATGAAGAGTTTACTGCGAGTGACATGTGTCTCACTTGGTGCACTCAAATGCATGAGACAGCTCTACGTAAAGGGTGACGAAATAAAAAGACAACCATGACGATATCTTCTTCTGGCCAACTATTATGTTCAGCAATTTCATCAAATCACACATCGCTTTGTTGTACTTCTCAAAGTGCTTCATCAAGAATTTTGTTTTGTAGACAATTATAATTCAGAGAAGCGGGTTCCAAATGCATCAGACAGTTTAACTACAGGGTGACAAAAAACGGAGGCAAGAGCGACGAAATCCATTTAGTAAACGATATGCAAGTAATATTCCGAAACAATTGCACACTAGTATTATACACTGACGTTTCCTTCAAACACTTTGCGTTCGAGTGCTCAAATGTATGAGGAAGTTGAACATAAAGGGTCACGAAACAAGGCGGTAGGAGTGACGAAGTTGATTTAGCCCACAATTCACTTTGCTTGTACATTACGATGATTTATCACATTGGTCTCAGTTGGATTCATCTCATTCTGTTTTATGAAGCAAATCGTGAGCTAAATCGTTTTCGTCACCCTTGCCGCCTTTTTTCGTCTTTCTTTCTGTTTGAGAAGCAAAACACGTATTTTTGTAGAGAACGACTTTTATATGGCACATTTGTTGGGCAATCACGTACAGGCGACACTGGTATAACAATTTGTTGAATTACCTATGCTGACTCCATTTCGTCATCGTCGCCTTTTTTCGTCACCCTTTCTTCAATTCTTCATAGAGAACACTGAGATGAATGTAACTGTAACCAAAATGGTATATCGATGTGTTGTATAAGCAAAGCAAATCGTGCGCTAAGTCGATTTCGTCACCATTGCCACCTTTTTTTCGTCATCCTTTCTGTTTGAGGAGAAAAACACATTTTTGTAGAGGACGACTTTTATATGGCTTATTGCTGGAAATCACCTACATTGGACACTGGTATAACAATTTGTTGTATTACCTAGGCTGCCTCCAATTCGTCATCTTGTCGCCTTTATTCGTCACCCTTTATGTAAAACTCTCTAAATGCATTGGAGCTTCTAGTCCAAAGCACATGTCATTTGAAGAAAGTTCTTCATAGACAACACTGAGATGTATGTAACTGTAACTAAAATTTTATATCAATGTGTTGCATACGCAAAGCAAATCGTCTATGCAAGTCTAACATGTTGTTTACCTAAGCTGACTTCATTTCGTCTTCTTTGTCGCCTTTTTTTTTTTGTCACCCTTTATTTACAACTCTTTCATTCATTGGAGCTTCTAGTCCACAGCATGTCACTTGAAGACAGTTTTTGATAAAGAAAACTGAAATTCATGTAACTGCAACCAAAATGGTATATCAATGTGTTGTATAAGCAAAGCAAATCGTGAACTAAATCGATTTCTTGACAGAGCCTAATTTTTCCGTCATCATTTCTGTTTGAAAAGCAGAACACATTTTTTTTTTTTTTTTTGCGAAATGCGTTTATATGACACATTGATGGGTGTTCACCTACAGAGGAAACTGGTATAAAAATTTGTTGTAGGCTGAATAGGCTGAATCCATTTTCGTCATCGTTGGCGCTTTTTTTCGTCATCGTTTCTGTTTGAAAAGCAAAACTCGCTTTTCTTTACAGAACGTCTTTGATATCGCCCATCTGCAGACATGCAACTACAGGGCAAATTGACTCTATTTCGTCATCGTTGTGTTAAGCAATTTCATCAAAGCGCCCACCGCTTTCTTTTACTTCTCAAAGTGCTTTATAAAGAATTTTGTATTGGAGACAAATATAACTCACAGAAGCAGTATAACAAATACATCAGACATTTTAACTATAGGTTGACGATAAACGGCGGCAAGGGCCACGAAATCCATTTAGCACGATATATGCAAGTAATATAGCGAAACGTTGTACCAAATCACATAGTAGTATTATATACTGCTTCCCCCAAACACTTTGCATTCGAGTGGTCAAATGTATGAGCGAGTTCAACATAGAGTGTCACGAAACAAGGCGGCAAGAGTGACGAAGTAGATATTACGACGATTTATCAGTTTGGTTCCAGTTTGATTCATCTCGTTCTGTTTTTGTTTTTCTCAATTCTCTTCAAGTGACTTCTGGTCTCAAACAAGAAAGTTGTTTATCGCTAACATTGAGAAGCAAAACTTTATTTGGTAAAGTGATGCGCAATTGATGTAATATCTACGCAGTTTTATTGGGGAAATAGATTTCTTCGAACTGTTTCGCTTTTTAGTTTTTCACTCTCATTTTACGGAAGGTTGATGTATTTGAGCCCTCTATTTCAAATCACTTGTTACTTGAAGGAAGTTCTTTATAAGAGAAACTCCCAAGTGTAACAAAATTGCCATAGATACGTGATGTAGAAACGAATCAAATTGTGACCTAAATCGATTTTGTCACCCTTGTCCCCTTTTCATATCACGATATCTTTTTTAGAAGAGAACTTAATTCGGATGACAGATTGGCAAGCATTGCAACTTCAAAAATAAGTATGACGATATGGTAGATTACCACAGCATTTTCTTTTTAGTTAAAGAGATTTCGTCCTAATTTTAACCGACTTCTCTAAATTCTATTTCCCTCCAATACACAAAGTTTTTGATAAAGGATTCTGAGAGTATATAACGATTTTGTATATTACTTATACCGACAATAGTGACAAAATCGATTCAGCCAGTAACATGTTTGAATAGAAAATTAGATCATCGTACTACTTTTCTTCGAAATGCATCCTGCTTATTGTGCAAATACATCATTGACTGAAAAGGAATTTGATGCTTTTTACCAAATATAATAAATCATATACTTCACGAACTTTTCAGAGCTTGATTACAATTCGTTTGATTTTCCTTAACTGCGTCATTGACAACAATGACGCAAAGAATTACATGAAATCCTTCAATATGGCACAAGCATCGAAAGATTAGAAGAGTGAAATGCTCTACCAATAACGAGTTTTCACATTTATCATTTACTTGTGTGTAAAGGGTGACGAAAAAATACAACGATGCCGAAATCGATTTAACCACCAGTACCCTCGAATATCGTTTTAATGCTTTACTACGAGGTGAATACTTCTCAATGTGATATACTAAGAAGTTTTCCTCAAAAGACACGCGCTTTGAATTGAATGCTTATTAAGAAAATTGCGTGTATACATCGGGTGACCGAAAAACCTTCTCAGTCTGCTTTATCAAGTTTTTTCTTTTTTGTCAAAATTGACACACGATTTTGATTTGATTCCTGAAACAGTACACAAAAGGTGACGAAATAAGGTAGTAAAGGTGTTTTCTCCCAGATAAAAAATTGGATACATGAGTCAGAACAATATGAACAATATGGTGACGGAAAAAATCCGGTAAACGTTTCAAAATGGATTTAAACCACAATTTGGTTTGCTTTTGTACATAACGACGATATATCACTTTGGATATAGTTGCACGAATCTCGTTCCGTTTTTATTACGAATTTGTCCTTTGGACTAGATAGCTCAAATCCATTAGCCAGTCTCCAGGAGACATTTTTTTTTTTTTTTTGCTTTTAAATGCTCAAGAGTGACGAAATTGACTCATTTGCATGCATGTCAATGATGTTTTATTTGGTAATCAACATATAACATTCTTGAAGTAATCACAGCTGAGAGATACATGACAAAGAATAAATTTTCTTCAGCTTCTTAATGATACATGCACATTTTTCTCTTGAGGTATGTTGTCTGTGTGGGTTTATAATGGAAAGGAATGTTAAAAGCTGACATAACCGGAAGGTAGTTAACGAGATGTCGAGTGGTAAGCGCATATACACAATCTAAAATTATTGAAATCTAGGCCTATGGTCATCCTTTCTGTTTAAGGAGGAAAACACGTATTTTTGTAGAGAGCGACTTTTATATGGCACATTGTTGGAATATCACCTACAGGGGACACTGCATGGTATAACAATTTGTTACTGTCTGATGTGTTTGTAACAAGCTTCTCTAAATTAAAGTTTTTGTCTGCAATACAAAATTCTTGATAAAAGCACTTTCAGACCAAAAAGAAAGGGGCGTTAGATTTGATCAAATAGTTGGCCATAAAAAGACAGCGTCATGATTCTCATTTTTCGTTTCGTCACAATTTATGTAGAGCTGTTTAATGCATTTGACTGAAAACATATGTCACGCGAAGTAAATTCTCCATAAAACACATTGACATGCATGCAAGTAAACCCATTTTGTCTCTCTTTTTAGCAATTTGAAAGAAAAACTGTCTCCGGGAGACTGGCTAATGGATTTGAGCCATCTAGTCCAAAGGACCGGTTCGTAATAAAACCGAATGAGATTCATGCAACTCTAGCCAAAGAAATATATTCATCGTTAGGCACACGTTTAGTCGTAATGATCAGTCGACGTTTATATTAATATGACTCGTGCATTTAGGCACTTAAATGGAAAGTAAAAATATATGGGAGAAAATGTCTTTACTGACTCCTTTCGTCACCTTTTGTGTACCATACTGACGTTTTCCCCAAACACTTTGCATTCGAGTGCTCAAATTGTATGATGGAGTTGAACATAAAGGGTCACGAAACAAGGGGGCAAGAGTGACGAAGTAGATTTAGCCAACAATTTCCTTTGCTTCTACCATTACGATAATTTATCACTTTGGTTCCAGTTGGATTTACGTCATTGTAATTTTTATGCGCCTTACCAAATTCAATTAAATGATACAAGAAGTATTCAAAGGTAAATCATTTGATATAAAAGAATAAAATGATTCCTTCTATAACGCACAAACATATAACGATTTGCTCCGTAAAGTTCTCTCCAAGATTACGAGTTTAGGTGTTTCACTTTGTGCATGAGACATCTCTATATAAAGGGTGACGAAATAAACGACTACCGTGACGGTGTCTTCTTGTTCTCCAACAATTTCATCAAATTGCACACAGCTATGTTTTATTGCTGAAAGTGCTTTATCAAGAATTTTGTATTGCAGGCAAATATAATTTAGAAAAGCGGGATGAAAATACATCAGACAGTTTTAACTACAGGGTGACAAAAAACGGCGGCAAGGGCACCGAAATTCATTTAGCAAACGATATGCAATATACCAAAAAGGTATTCCACATTGCCCATCAGAGCACTGACGTTTGCACGATAGACTTGTGTTTTCCATTGGAGTGCTCAAATAAAAAGAGTGACGAAACGAGGCGGGAAAGAAATCACTTGTCACTTGAAGAAAATTCTGCAAGTGACTGATTCTTCATTCTTTTATCTTTTCTGTAAGTGGAAATTTAGTGTGATTCATAAGCAGAGCAAATAATCAATTTCGTCACCCTTCCGCCTTTCCATGCCACGATGTCTTCGGATGACAAATTGACAAGCATTGAAATTTCAAAACGAAGTAATATGATAATTGAGTATGAAACCACAGCATTTTCTCTTTTTAAATTGATTTCGTCGCAGTTGCCACCTTTTTTTCGTCATCAGATTATAACGTCCTATGAATTTCCATTTTCTAACCACCCCTCTAAATTGTACTTCTCTTCAATCAAGTTTTTGATTTAGGACTTTTAGGGTATATTACTTATATCGACAATAGTGACGAAATCGATTCAGTCAGCAACATGTTTGAATAAAACCGTGGATCATTCTATTACCTTCTATTGAAATGCATGCGTTTTATTTTCGCTTAATTGCGTCATTTACAGTAATGACGCAAAGAATAAAATGATTCCTTATATAAAGCATAAGCATTTAAAGACTTACTCCGTAAAGTGCTCTCCCAGATACGCGTTTTAGTACGCTCAAATATCAAAATAAAGTAAAACATTTACGGAGAGGTGAATGCTTCTCCATTTTCTGTACTATGAAGATACTCGCTTAAAATCTAATGTTTGAAACACACTGGATGTATACAAAGGGTGACCAAAAAAGCTACTCAGTCTCCATTATCAATTCTTTTCAAAATGGACACGCGCTTTTGATTTGATTACTGAAGCACAGAGACAGTACACAAAAGGTAAAGAAAGAAGGCAGTAAAGACGGTTACTCCCAGAAATTTATTCTTAAATACATGAGTCAGATTGAAATAAAGAATAACAAAAAAGGAGGCAAACGTGAAGAAATTGATTTAGCAAACAATTTGGTCTCCTAATGTATTACGATGATATCCAAAGTAATAATTTTGGATAGAGTTGCATGAATCTAATTTGGTTTTATTGCGATTTTTCTACAAGTGATTTGTTCTGTTGTGTAGATGGGTCTAATGCATTAGATAAGTCTCCGGGGATATGTCTTTTGCTTTCTGATGCTCAAGAGCGACGAAATAATCGACTTAGTCCACGATTTGCTTTCCTTATAACTCACATTCTTCTTTCATTTTCGCTAGAGATGCATCCATATCAATGCGTTTTATGAAGAGCTTACTGCGAGTGACATGTGTCTCACTTGGTGCACTCAAATGCATGAGACAGCTCTACGTAAAGGGTGACGAAATAAAAAGACAACCATGACGATATCTTCTTCTGGCCAACTATTATGTTCAGCAATTTCATCAAATCACACATCGCTTTGTTGTACTTCTCAAAGTGCTTCATCAAGAATTTTGTTTTGTAGACAATTATAATTCAGAGAAGCGGGTTCCAAATGCATCAGACAGTTTAACTACAGGGTGACAAAAAACGGAGGCAAGAGCGACGAAATCCATTTAGTAAACGATATGCAAGTAATATTCCGAAACAATTGCACACTAGTATTATACACTGACGTTTCCTTCAAACACTTTGCGTTCGAGTGCTCAAATGTATGAGGAAGTTGAACATAAAGGGTCACGAAACAAGGCGGTAGGAGTGACGAAGTTGATTTAGCCCACAATTCACTTTGCTTGTACATTACGATGATTTATCACATTGGTCTCAGTTGGATTCATCTCATTCTGTTTTATGAAGCAAATCGTGAGCTAAATCGTTTTCGTCACCCTTGCCGCCTTTTTTCGTCTTTCTTTCTGTTTGAGAAGCAAAACACGTATTTTTGTAGAGAACGACTTTTATATGGCACATTTGTTGGGCAATCACGTACAGGCGACACTGGTATAACAATTTGTTGAATTACCTATGCTGACTCCATTTCGTCATCGTCGCCTTTTTTCTCACCCTTTCTTCAATTCTTCATAGAAAACACTGAGATGAATGTAACTGTAACCAAAATGGTATATCGATGTGTTGTATAAGCAAAGCAAATCGTGCGCTAAGTCGATTTCGTCACCATTGCCACCTTTTTTTCGTCATCCTTTCTGTTTGAGGAGAAAAACACATTTTTGTAGAGGACGACTTTTATATGGCTTATTGTTGGAAATCACCTACATTGGACACTGGTATAACAATTTGTTGTATTACCTAGGCTGCCTCCAATTCGTCATCTTGTCGCCTTTATTCGTCACCCTTTATGTAAAACTCTCTAAATGCATTGGAGCTTCTAGTCCAAAGCACATGTCATTTGAAGAAAGTTCTTCATAGACAACACTGAGATGTATGTAACTGTAACTAAAATTTTATATCAATGTGTTGCATACGCAAAGCAAATCGTCTATGCAAGTCTAACATGTTGTTTACCTAAGCTGACTTCATTTCGTCTTCTTTGTCGCCTTTTTTTTTTTGTCACCCTTTATTTACAACTCTTTCATTCATTGGAGCTTCTAGTCCACAGCATGTCACTTGAAGACAGTTTCTGATAAAGAAAACTGAAATTCATGTAACTGCAACCAAAATGGTATATCAATGGTATATCAAATCGTGAACTAAATCGATTTCTTGACAGAGCCTAATTTTTCCGTCATCATTTCTGTTTGAAAAGCAGAACACATTTTTTTTTTTTTTTTGCGAAATGCGTTTATATGACACATTGATGGGTGTTCACCTACAGAGGAAACTGGTATAAAAATTTGTTGTAGGCTGAATAGGCTGAATCCATTTTCGTCATCGTTGGCGCTTTTTTTCGTCATCGTTTCTGTTTGAAAAGCAAAACTCGCTTTTCTTTACAGAACGTCTTTGATATCGCCCATCTGCAGACATGCAACTACAGGGCAAATTGACTCTATTTCGTCATCGTTGTGTTAAGCAATTTCATCAAAGCGCCCACCGCTTTCTTTTACTTCTCAAAGTGCTTTATAAAGAATTTTGTATTGGAGACAAATATAACTCACAGAAGCAGTATAACAAATACATCAGACATTTTAACTATAGGTTGACGATAAACGGCGGCAAGGGCCACGAAATCCATTTAGCACGATATATGCAAGTAATATAGCGAAACGTTGTACCAAATCACATAGTAGTATTATATACTGCTTCCCCCAAACACTTTGCATTCGAGTGGTCAAATGTATGAGCGAGTTCAACATAGAGTGTCACGAAACAAGGCGGCAAGAGTGACGAAGTAGATATTACGACGATTTATCAGTTTGGTTCCAGTTTGATTCATCTCGTTCTGTTTTTGTTTTTCTCAATTCTCTTCAAGTGACTTCTGGTCTCAAACAAGAAAGTTGTTTATCGCTAACATTGAGAAGCAAAACTTTATTTGGTAAAGTGATGCGCAATTGATGTAATATCTACGCAGTTTTATTGGGGAAATAGATTTCTTCGAACTGTTTCGCTTTTTAGTTTTTCACTCTCATTTTACGGAAGGTTGATGTATTTGAGCCCTCTATTTCAAATCACTTGTTACTTGAAGGAAGTTCTTTATAAGAGAAACTCCCAAGTGTAACAAAATTGCCATAGATACGTGATGTAGAAACGAATCAAATTGTGACCTAAATCGATTTTGTCACCCTTGTCCCCTTTTCATATCACGATATCTTTTTTAGAAGAGAACTTAATTCGGATGACAGATTGGCAAGCATTGCAACTTCAAAAATAAGTATGACGATATGGTAGATTACCACAGCATTTTCTTTTTAGTTAAAGAGATTTCGTCCTAATTTTAACCGACTTCTCTAAATTCTATTTCCCTCCAATACACAAAGTTTTTGATAAAGGATTCTGAGAGTATATAACGATTTTGTATATTACTTATACCGACAATAGTGACAAAATCGATTCAGCCAGTAACATGTTTGAATAGAAAATTAGATCATCGTACTACTTTTCTTCGAAATGCATCCTGCTTATTGTGCAAATACATCATTGACTGAAAAGGAATTTGATGCTTTTTACCAAATATAATAAATCATATACTTCACGAACTTTTCAGAGCTTGATTACAATTCGTTTGATTTTCCTTAACTGCGTCATTGACAACAATGACGCAAAGAATTACATGAAATCCTTCAATATGGCACAAGCATCGAAAGATTAGAAGAGTGAAATGCTCTACCAATAACGAGTTTTCACATTTATCATTTACTTGTGTGTAAAGGGTGACGAAAAAATACAACGATGCCGAAATCGATTTAACCACCAGTACCCTCGAATATCGTTTTAATGCTTTACTACGAGGTGAATACTTCTCAATGTGATATACTAAGAAGTTTTCCTCAAAAGACACGCGCTTTGAATTGAATGCTTATTAAGAAAATTGCGTGTATACATCGGGTGACCGAAAAACCTTCTCAGTCTGCTTTATCAAGTTTTTTCTTTTTTGTCAAAATTGACACACGATTTTGATTTGATTCCTGAAACAGTACACAAAAGGTGACGAAATAAGGTAGTAAAGGTGTTTTCTCCCAGATAAAAAATTGGATACATGAGTCAGAACAATATGAACAATATGGTGACGGAAAAAATCCGGTAAACGTTTCAAAATGGATTTAAACCACAATTTGGTTTGCTTTTGTACATAACGACGATATATCACTTTGGATATAGTTGCACGAATCTCGTTCCGTTTTTATTACGAATTTGTCCTTTGGACTAGATAGCTCAAATCCATTAGCCAGTCTCCAGGAGACATTTTTTTTTTTTTTTTGCTTTTAAATGCTCAAGAGTGACGAAATTGACTCATTTGCATGCATGTCAATGATGTTTTATTTGGTAATCAACATATAACATTCTTGAAGTAATCACAGCTGAGAGATACATGACAAAGAATAAATTTTCTTCAGCTTCTTAATGATACATGCACATTTTTCTCTTGAGGTATGTTGTCTGTGTGGGTTTATAATGGAAAGGAATGTTAAAAGCTGACATAACCGGAAGGTAGTTAACGAGATGTCGAGTGGTAAGCGCATATACACAATCTAAAATTATTGAAATCTAGGCCTATGGTCATCCTTTCTGTTTAAGGAGGAAAACACGTATTTTTGTAGAGAGCGACTTTTATATGGCACATTGTTGGAATATCACCTACAGGGGACACTGCATGGTATAACAATTTGTTACTGTCTGATGTGTTTGTAACAAGCTTCTCTAAATTAAAGTTTTTGTCTGCAATACAAAATTCTTGATAAAAGCACTTTCAGACCAAAAAGAAAGGGGCGTTAGATTTGATCAAATAGTTGGCCATAAAAAGACAGCGTCATGATTCTCATTTTTCGTTTCGTCACAATTTATGTAGAGCTGTTTAATGCATTTGACTGAAAACATATGTCACGCGAAGTAAATTCTCCATAAAACACATTGACATGCATGCAAGTAAACCCATTTTGTCTCTCTTTTTAGCAATTTGAAAGAAAAACTGTCTCCGGGAGACTGGCTAATGGATTTGAGCCATCTAGTCCAAAGGACCGGTTCGTAATAAAACCGAATGAGATTCATGCAACTCTAGCCAAAGAAATATATTCATCGTTAGGCACACGTTTAGTCGTAATGATCAGTCGACGTTTATATTAATATGACTCGTGCATTTAGGCACTTAAATGGAAAGTAAAAATATATGGGAGAAAATGTCTTTACTGACTCCTTTCGTCACCTTTTGTGTACCATACTGACGTTTTCCCCAAACACTTTGCATTCGAGTGCTCAAATTGTATGATGGAGTTGAACATAAAGGGTCACGAAACAAGGGGGCAAGAGTGACGAAGTAGATTTAGCCAACAATTTCCTTTGCTTCTACCATTACGATAATTTATCACTTTGGTTCCAGTTGGATTTACGTCATTGTAATTTTTATGCGCCTTACCAAATTCAATTAAATGATACAAGAAGTATTCAAAGGTAAATCATTTGATATAAAAGAATAAAATGATTCCTTCTATAACGCACAAACATATAACGATTTGCTCCGTAAAGTTCTCTCCAAGATTACGAGTTTAGGTGTTTCACTTTGTGCATGAGACATCTCTATATAAAGGGTGACGAAATAAACGACTACCGTGACGGTGTCTTCTTGTTCTCCAACAATTTCATCAAATTGCACACAGCTATGTTTTATTGCTGAAAGTGCTTTATCAAGAATTTTGTATTGCAGGCAAATATAATTTAGAAAAGCGGGATGAAAATACATCAGACAGTTTTAACTACAGGGTGACAAAAAACGGCGGCAAGGGCACCGAAATTCATTTAGCAAACGATATGCAATATACCAAAAAGGTATTCCACATTGCCCATCAGAGCACTGACGTTTGCACGATAGACTTGTGTTTTCCATTGGAGTGCTCAAATAAAAAGAGTGACGAAACGAGGCGGGAAAGAAATCACTTGTCACTTGAAGAAAATTCTGCAAGTGACTGATTCTTCATTCTTTTATCTTTTCTGTAAGTGGAAATTTAGTGTGATTCATAAGCAGAGCAAATAATCAATTTCGTCACCCTTCCGCCTTTCCATGCCACGATGTCTTCGGATGACAAATTGACAAGCATTGAAATTTCAAAACGAAGTAATATGATAATTGAGTATGAAACCACAGCATTTTCTCTTTTTAAATTGATTTCGTCGCAGTTGCCACCTTTTTTTCGTCATCAGATTATAACGTCCTATGAATTTCCATTTTCTAACCACCCCTCTAAATTGTACTTCTCTTCAATCAAGTTTTTGATTTAGGACTTTTAGGGTATATTACTTATATCGACAATAGTGACGAAATCGATTCAGTCAGCAACATGTTTGAATAAAACCGTGGATCATTCTATTACCTTCTATTGAAATGCATGCGTTTTATTTTCGCTTAATTGCGTCATTTACAGTAATGACGCAAAGAATAAAATGATTCCTTATATAAAGCATAAGCATTTAAAGACTTACTCCGTAAAGTGCTCTCCCAGATACGCGTTTTAGTACGCTCAAATATCAAAATAAAGTAAAACATTTACGGAGAGGTGAATGCTTCTCCATTTTCTGTACTATGAAGATACTCGCTTAAAATCTAATGTTTGAAACACACTGGATGTATACAAAGGGTGACCAAAAAAGCTACTCAGTCTCCATTATCAATTCTTTTCAAAATGGACACGCGCTTTTGATTTGATTACTGAAGCACAGAGACAGTACACAAAAGGTAAAGAAAGAAGGCAGTAAAGACGGTTACTCCCAGAAATTTATTCTTAAATACATGAGTCAGATTGAAATAAAGAATAACAAAAAAGGAGGCAAACGTGAAGAAATTGATTTAGCAAACAATTTGGTCTCCTAATGTATTACGATGATATCCAAAGTAATAATTTTGGATAGAGTTGCATGAATCTAATTTGGTTTTATTGCGATTTTTCTACAAGTGATTTGTTCTGTTGTGTAGATGGGTCTAATGCATTAGATAAGTCTCCGGGGATATGTCTTTTGCTTTCTGATGCTCAAGAGCGACGAAATAATCGACTTAGTCCACGATTTGCTTTCCTTATAACTCACATTCTTCTTTCATTTTCGCTAGAGATGCATCCATATCAATGCGTTTTATGAAGAGCTTACTGCGAGTGACATGTGTCTCACTTGGTGCACTCAAATGCATGAGACAGCTCTACGTAAAGGGTGACGAAATAAAAAGACAACCATGACGATATCTTCTTCTGGCCAACTATTATGTTCAGCAATTTCATCAAATCACACATCGCTTTGTTGTACTTCTCAAAGTGCTTCATCAAGAATTTTGTTTTGTAGACAATTATAATTCAGAGAAGCGGGTTCCAAATGCATCAGACAGTTTAACTACAGGGTGACAAAAAACGGAGGCAAGAGCGACGAAATCCATTTAGTAAACGATATGCAAGTAATATTCCGAAACAATTGCACACTAGTATTATACACTGACGTTTCCTTCAAACACTTTGCGTTCGAGTGCTCAAATGTATGAGGAAGTTGAACATAAAGGGTCACGAAACAAGGCGGTAGGAGTGACGAAGTTGATTTAGCCCACAATTCACTTTGCTTGTACATTACGATGATTTATCACATTGGTCTCAGTTGGATTCATCTCATTCTGTTTTATGAAGCAAATCGTGAGCTAAATCGTTTTCGTCACCCTTGCCGCCTTTTTTCGTCTTTCTTTCTGTTTGAGAAGCAAAACACGTATTTTTGTAGAGAACGACTTTTATATGGCACATTTGTTGGGCAATCACGTACAGGCGACACTGGTATAACAATTTGTTGAATTACCTATGCTGACTCCATTTCGTCATCGTCGCCTTTTTTCTCACCCTTTCTTCAATTCTTCATAGAAAACACTGAGATGAATGTAACTGTAACCAAAATGGTATATCGATGTGTTGTATAAGCAAAGCAAATCGTGCGCTAAGTCGATTTCGTCACCATTGCCACCTTTTTTTCGTCATCCTTTCTGTTTGAGGAGAAAAACACATTTTTGTAGAGGACGACTTTTATATGGCTTATTGTTGGAAATCACCTACATTGGACACTGGTATAACAATTTGTTGTATTACCTAGGCTGCCTCCAATTCGTCATCTTGTCGCCTTTATTCGTCACCCTTTATGTAAAACTCTCTAAATGCATTGGAGCTTCTAGTCCAAAGCACATGTCATTTGAAGAAAGTTCTTCATAGACAACACTGAGATGTATGTAACTGTAACTAAAATTTTATATCAATGTGTTGCATACGCAAAGCAAATCGTCTATGCAAGTCTAACATGTTGTTTACCTAAGCTGACTTCATTTCGTCTTCTTTGTCGCCTTTTTTTTTTTTGTCACCCTTTATTTACAACTCTTTCATTCATTGGAGCTTCTAGTCCACAGCATGTCACTTGAAGACAGTTTCTGATAAAGAAAACTGAAATTCATGTAACTGCAACCAAAATGGTATATCAATGGTATATCAAATCGTGAACTAAATCGATTTCTTGACAGAGCCTAATTTTTCCGTCATCATTTCTGTTTGAAAAGCAGAACACATTTTTTTTTTTCTTGCGAAATGCGTTTATATGACACATTGATGGGTGTTCACCTACAGAGGAAACTGGTATAAAAATTTGTTGTAGGCTGAATAGGCTGAATCCATTTTCGTCATCGTTGGCGCTTTTTTTCGTCATCGTTTCTGTTTGAAAAGCAAAACTCGCTTTTCTTTACAGAACGTCTTTGATATCGCCCATCTGCAGACATGCAACTACAGGGCAAATTGACTCTATTTCGTCATCGTTGTGTTAAGCAATTTCATCAAAGCGCCCACCGCTTTCTTTTACTTCTCAAAGTGCTTTATAAAGAATTTTGTATTGGAGACAAATATAACTCACAGAAGCAGTATAACAAATACATCAGACATTTTAACTATAGGTTGACGATAAACGGCGGCAAGGGCCACGAAATCCATTTAGCACGATATATGCAAGTAATATAGCGAAACGTTGTACCAAATCACATAGTAGTATTATATACTGCTTCCCCCAAACACTTTGCATTCGAGTGGTCAAATGTATGAGCGAGTTCAACATAGAGTGTCACGAAACAAGGCGGCAAGAGTGACGAAGTAGATATTACGACGATTTATCAGTTTGGTTCCAGTTTGATTCATCTCGTTCTGTTTTTGTTTTTCTCAATTCTCTTCAAGTGACTTCTGGTCTCAAACAAGAAAGTTGTTTATCGCTAACATTGAGAAGCAAAACTTTATTTGGTAAAGTGATGCGCAATTGATGTAATATCTACGCAGTTTTATTGGGGAAATAGATTTCTTCGAACTGTTTCGCTTTTTAGTTTTTCACTCTCATTTTACGGAAGGTTGATGTATTTGAGCCCTCTATTTCAAATCACTTGTTACTTGAAGGAAGTTCTTTATAAGAGAAACTCCCAAGTGTAACAAAATTGCCATAGATACGTGATGTAGAAACGAATCAAATTGTGACCTAAATCGATTTTGTCACCCTTGTCCCCTTTTCATATCACGATATCTTTTTTAGAAGAGAACTTAATTCGGATGACAGATTGGCAAGCATTGCAACTTCAAAAATAAGTATGACGATATGGTAGATTACCACAGCATTTTCTTTTTAGTTAAAGAGATTTCGTCCTAATTTTAACCGACTTCTCTAAATTCTATTTCCCTCCAATACACAAAGTTTTTGATAAAGGATTCTGAGAGTATATAACGATTTTGTATATTACTTATACCGACAATAGTGACAAAATCGATTCAGCCAGTAACATGTTTGAATAGAAAATTAGATCATCGTACTACTTTTCTTCGAAATGCATCCTTGACTGAAAAGGAATTTGATGCTTTTTACCAAATATAATAAATCATATACTTCACGAACTTTTCAGAGCTTGATTACAATTCGTTTGATTTTCCTTAACTGCGTCATTGACAACAATGACGCAAAGAATTACATGAAATCCTTCAATATGGCACAAGCATCGAAAGATTAGAAGAGTGAAATGCTCTACCAATAACGAGTTTTCACATTTATCATTTACTTGTGTGTAAAGGGTGACGAAAAAATACAACGATGCCGAAATCGATTTAACCACCAGTACCCTCGAATATCGTTTTAATGCTTTACTACGAGGTGAATACTTCTCAATGTGATATACTAAGAAGTTTTCCTCAAAAGACACGCGCTTTGAATTGAATGCTTATTAAGAAAATTACGTGTATACATCGGGTGACCGAAAAACCTTCTCAGTCTGCTTTATCAAGTTTTTTCTTTTTTGTCAAAATTGACACACGATTTTGATTTGATTCCTGAAACAGTACACAAAAGGTGACGAAATAAGGTAGTAAAGGTGTTTTCTCCCAGATAAAAAATTGGATACATGAGTCAGAACAATATAAAGGTGACGGAAAAAATCCGGTAAACGTTTCAAAATGGATTTAAACCACAATTTGGTTTGCTTTTGTGCATAACGACGATATATCACTTTGGATATAGTTGCACGAATCTCGTTCCGTTTTTATTACGAATTTGTCCTTTGGACTAGATAGCTCAAATCCATTAGCCAGTCTCCAGGAGACATTTTTTTTTTTTTTGCTTTTAAATGCTCAAGAGTGACGAAATTGACTCATTTGCATGCATGTCAATGATGTTTTATTTGGTACTCAACATATAACATTCTTCAAGTAATCACAGCTGAGAGATACATGACAAAGAATAAATTTTCTTCAGCTTCTTAATGATACATGCACATTTTTCTCTTGAGGTATGTTGTCTGTGTGGGTTTATAATGGAAAGGAATGTTAAAAGCTGACATAACCGGTAGGTTGTTAACGAGATGTCGAGTGGTAAGCGCATATACACAATCTAAAATTATTGAAATCTAGGCCTATGGTCATCCTTTCTGTTTAAGGAGGAAAACACGTATTTTTGTAGAGAGCGACTTTTATATGGCACATTGTTGGAATATCACCTACAGGGGACACTGCATGGTATAACAATTTGTTACTGTCTGATGTGTTTGTAACAAGCTTCTCTAAATTATAATTTGTCTGCAATACAAAATTCTTGATAAAAGCACTTTCAGACCAAAAAGAAAGGGGCGTTAGATTTGATCAAATAGTTGGCCATAAAAAGACAGCGTCATGATTCTCATTTTTCGTTTCGTCACAATTTATGTAGAGCTGTTTAATGCATTTGACTGAAAACATATGTCACGCGAAGTAAATTCTCCATAAAACACATTGACATGCATGCAAGTAAACCCATTTTGTCTCTCTTTTTAGCAATTTGAAAGAAAAACTGTCTCCGGGAGACTGGCTAATGGATTTGAGCCATCTAGTCCAAAGGACCGATTCGTAATAAAACCGAATGAGATTCATGCAACTCTAGCCAAAGAAATATAATCATCGTTAGGCACACGTTTAGTCGTAATGATCAGTCGACGTTTATATTAATATGACTCGTGCATTTAGGCACTTAAATGGAAAGTAAAAATATATGGGAGAAAATGTCTTTACTGACTCCTTTCGTCACCTTTTGTGTACCATACTGACGTTTTCCCCAAACACTTTGCATTCGAGTGCTCAAATTGTATGAGGGAGTTGAACATAAAGGGTCACGAAACAAGGGGGCAAGAGTGACGAAGAAGATTTAGCCAACAATTTCCTTTGCTTCTACCATTACGATAATTTATCACTTTGGTTCCAGTTGGATTTACGTCATTGTAATTTTTATGCGCCTTACCAAATTCAATTAAATGATACAAGAAGTATTCAAAGGTAAATCATTTGATATAAAAGAATAAAATGATTCCTTCTATAACGCACAAACATATAACGATTTGCTCCGTAAAGTTCTCTCCAAGATTACGAGTTTACGTGTTTCACTTTGTGCATGAGACATCTCTATATAAAGGGTGACGAAATAAACAAACGACTACCGTGACGGTGTCTTCTTGTTCTCCAACAATTTCATCAAATTGCACACAGCTATGTTTTATTGCTGAAAGTGCTTTATCAAGAATTTTGTATTGCAGGCAAATATAATTTAGAAAAGCGGGATGAAAATACATCAGACAGTTTTAACTACAGGGTGACAAAAAACGGCGGCAAGGGCACCGAAATTCATTTAGCAAACGATATGCAATATACTAAAAAGGTATTCCACATTGCCCATCAGAGCACTGACGTTTGCACGATAGACTTGTGTTTTCCATTGGAGTGCTCAAATAAAAAGAGTGACGAAACGAGGCGGGAAAGAAATCACTTGTCACTTGAAGAAAATTCTGCAAGTGACTGATTCTTCATTCTTTTATCTTTTCTGTAAGTGGAAATTTAGTGTGATTCATAAGCAGAGCAAATAATCAATTTCGTCACCCTTCCGCCTTTCCATGCCACGATGTCTTCGGATGACAAATTGACAAGCATTGAAATTTCAAAACGAAGTAATATGATAATAGGGTATGAAACCACAGCATTTTCTCTTTTTAAATTGATTTCGTCGCAGTTGCCACCTTTTTTTCGTCATCAGATTATAACGTCCTATGAATTCCCATTTTCTAACCACCCCTCTACATTGTATTTCTCTTCAATCAAGTTTTTGATTTAGGACTTTTAGGGTATATTACTTATATCGACAATAGTGACGAAATCGATTCAGTCAGCAACATGTTTGAATAAAACCGTGGATCATTCTATTACCTTCTATTGAAATGCATGCGTTTTATTTTCGCTTAATTGCGTCATTTACAGTAATGACGCAAAGAATAAAATGATTCCTTATATAAAGCATAAGCATTTAAAGACTTACTCCGTAAAGTGCTCTCCCAGATACGCGTTTTAGTACGCTCAAATATCAAAATAAAGTAAAACATTTACGGAGAGGTGAATGCTTCTCCATTTTCTGTACTATGAAGATACTCGCTTAAAATCTAATGTTTGAAACACACTGGATGTATACAAAGGGTGACCAAAAAAGCTACTCAGTCTCCATTATCAATTCTTTTCAAAATGGACACGCGCTTTTGATTTGATTACTGAAGCACAGAGACAGTACACAAAAGGTAAAGAAAGAAGGCAGTAAAGACGGTTACTCCCAGAAATTTATTCTTAAATACATGAGTCAGATTGAAATAAAGGGTAACAAAAAAGGAGGCAAACGTGAAGAAATTGATTTAGCAAACAATTTGGTCTCCTAATGTATTACGATGATATCCAAAGTAATAATTTTGGATAGAGTTGCATGAATCTAATTTGGTTTTATTGCGATTTTTCTACAAGTGATTTGTTCTGTTGTGTAGATGGGTCTAATGCATTAGACAAGTCTCCGGGGATATGTCTTTTGCTTTCTGATGCTCAAGAGCGACGAAATAATCGACTTAGTCCACGATTTGCTTTGCTTATAACTCACATTCTTCTTTCATTTTCGCTAGAGATGCATCCATGTCAATGCGTTTTATGAAGAGTTTACTGCGAGTGACATGTGTCTCACTTGGTGCACTCAAATGCATGAGACAGCTCTACGTAAAGGGTGACGAAATAAAAAGACAACCATGACGATATCTTCTTCTGGCCAACTATTATGTTCAGCAATTTCATCAAATCACACATCGCTTTGTTGTACTTCTCAAAGTGCTTCATCAAGAATTTTGTTTTGTAGACAATTATAATTCAGAGAAGCGGGTTCCAAATGCATCAGACAGTTTAACTACAGGGTGACAAAAAACGGAGGCAAGAGCGACGAAATCCATTTAGTAAACGATATGCAAGTAATATTCCGAAACAATTGCACACTAGTATTATACACTGACGTTTCCTTCAAACACTTTGCGTTCGAGTGCTCAAATGTATGAGGAAGTTGAACATAAAGGGTCACGAAACAAGGCGGTAGGAGTGACGAAGTTGATTTAGCCCACAATTCACTTTGCTTGTACATTACGATGATTTATCACATTGGTCTCAGTTGGATTCATCTCATTCTGTTTTATGAAGCAAATCGTGAGCTAAATCGTTTTCGTCACCCTTGCCGCCTTTTTTCGTCTTTCTTTCTGTTTGAGAAGCAAAACACGTATTTTTGTAGAGAACGACTTTTATATGGCACATTTGTTGGGCAATCACGTACAGGCGACACTGGTATAACAATTTGTTCAATTACCTATGCTGACTCCATTTCGTCATCGTCGCCTTTTTTCGTCACCCTTTCTTCAATTCTTCATAGAGAACACTGAGATGAATGTAACTGTAACCAAAATGGTATATCGATGTGTTGTATAAGCAAAGCAAATCGTGCGCTAAGTCGATTTCGTCACCATTGCCACCTTTTTTTCGTCATCCTTTCTGTTTGAGGAGAAAAACACATTTTTGTAGAGGACGACTTTTATATGGCTTATTGTTGGAAATCACCTACATTGGACACTGGTATAACAATTTGTTGTATTACCTAGGCTGCCTCCAATTCGTCATCTTGTCGCCTTTATTCGTCACCCTTTATGTAAAACTCTCTAAATGCATTGGAGCTTCTAGTCCAAAGCACATGTCATTTGAAGAAAGTTCTTCATAGACAACACTGAGATGTATGTAACTGTAACTAAAATTTTATATCAATGTGTTGCATACGCAAAGCAAATCGTCTATGCAAGTCTAACATGTTGTTTACCTAAGCTGACTTCATTTCGTCTTCTTTGTCGCCTTTTTTTTTTGTCACCCTTTATTTACAACTCTTTCATTCATTGGAGCTTCTAGTCCACAGCATGTCACTTGAAGACAGTTTTTGATAAAGAAAACTGAAATTCATGTAACTGCAACCAAAATGGTATATCAATGGTATATCAAATCGTGAACTAAATCGATTTCTTGACAGAGCCTAATTTTTCCGTCATCATTTCTGTTTGAAAAGCAGAACACATTTTTTTTTTTCTTGCGAAATGCGTTTATATGACACATTGATGGGTGTTCACCTACAGAGGAAACTGGTATAAAAATTTGTTGTAGGCTGAATAGGCTGAATCCATTTTCGTCATCGTTGGCGCTTTTTTTCGTCATCGTTTCTGTTTGAAAAGCAAAACTCGCTTTTCTTTACAGAACGTCTTTGATATCGCCCATCTGCAGACATGCAACTACAGGGCAAATTGACTCTATTTCGTCATCGTTGTGTTAAGCAATTTCATCAAAGCGCCCACCGCTTTCTTTTACTTCTCAAAGTGCTTTATAAAGAATTTTGTATTGGAGACAAATATAACTCACAGAAGCAGTATAACAAATACATCAGACATTTTAACTATAGGTTGACGATAAACGGCGGCAAGGGCCACGAAATCCATTTAGCACGATATATGCAAGTAATATAGCGAAACGTTGTACCAAATCA
Source organism: Diadema setosum (assembly GCF_964275005.1). NCBI lineage: Eukaryota > Metazoa > Echinodermata > Echinoidea > Diadematoida > Diadematidae > Diadema > Diadema setosum. The sequence goes on along the minus strand of NC_092701.1, from coordinate 14,831,322 downwards.
CATAGTAGTATTATATACTGCTTCCCCCAAACACTTTGCATTCGAGTGGTCAAATGTATGAGCGAGTTCAACATAGAGTGTCACGAAACAAGGCGGCAAGAGTGACGAAGTAGATATTACGACGATTTATCAGTTTGGTTCCAGTTTGATTCATCTCGTTCTGTTTTTGTTTTTCTCAATTCTCTTCAAGTGACTTCTGGTCTCAAACAAGAAAGTTGTTTATCGCTAACATTGAGAAGCAAAACTTTATTTGGTAAAGTGATGCGCAATTGATGTAATATCTACGCAGTTTTATTGGGGAAATAGATTTCTTCGAACTGTTTCGCTTTTTAGTTTTTCACTCTCATTTTACGGAAGGTTGATGTATTTGAGCCCTCTATTTCAAATCACTTGTTACTTGAAGGAAGTTCTTTATAAGAGAAACTCCCAAGTGTAACAAAATTGCCATAGATACGTGATGTAGAAACGAATCAAATTGTGACCTAAATCGATTTTGTCACCCTTGTCCCCTTTTCATATCACGATATCTTTTTTAGAAGAGAACTTAATTCGGATGACAGATTGGCAAGCATTGCAACTTCAAAAATAAGTATGACGATATGGTAGATTACCACAGCATTTTCTTTTTAGTTAAAGAGATTTCGTCCTAATTTTAACCGACTTCTCTAAATTCTATTTCCCTCCAATACACAAAGTTTTTGATAAAGGATTCTGAGAGTATATAACGATTTTGTATATTACTTATACCGACAATAGTGACAAAATCGATTCAGCCAGTAACATGTTTGAATAGAAAATTAGATCATCGTACTACTTTTCTTCGAAATGCATCCTGCTTATTGTGCAAATACATCATTGACTGAAAAGGAATTTGATGCTTTTTACCAAATATAATAAATCATATACTTCACGAACTTTTCAGAGCTTGATTACAATTCGTTTGATTTTCCTTAACTGCGTCATTGACAACAATGACGCAAAGAATTACATGAAATCCTTCAATATGGCACAAGCATCGAAAGATTAGAAGAGTGAAATGCTCTACCAATAACGAGTTTTCACATTTATCATTTACTTGTGTGTAAAGGGTGACGAAAAAATACAACGATGCCGAAATCGATTTAACCACCAGTACCCTCGAATATCGTTTTAATGCTTTACTACGAGGTGAATACTTCTCAATGTGATATACTAAGAAGTTTTCCTCAAAAGACACGCGCTTTGAATTGAATGCTTATTAAGAAAATTGCGTGTATACATCGGGTGACCGAAAAACCTTCTCAGTCTGCTTTATCAAGTTTTTTCTTTTTTGTCAAAATTGACACACGATTTTGATTTGATTCCTGAAACAGTACACAAAAGGTGACGAAATAAGGTAGTAAAGGTGTTTTCTCCCAGATAAAAAATTGGATACATGAGTCAGAACAATATAAAGGTGACGGAAAAAATCCGGTAAACGTTTCAAAATGGATTTAAACCACAATTTGGTTTGCTTTTGTGCATAACGACGATATATCACTTTGGATATAGTTGCACGAATCTCGTTCCGTTTTTATTACGAATTTGTCCTTTGGACTAGATAGCTCAAATCCATTAGCCAGTCTCCAGGAGACATTTTTTTTTTTTTTTGCTTTTAAATGCTCAAGAGTGACGAAATTGACTCATTTGCATGCATGTCAATGATGTTTTATTTGGTACTCAACATATAACATTCTTGAAGTAATCACAGCTGAGAGATACATGACAAAGAATAAATTTTCTTCAGCTTCTTAATGATACATGCACATTTTTCTCTTGAGGTATGTTGTCTGTGTGGGTTTATAATGGAAAGGAATGTTAAAAGCTGACATAACCGGAAGGTTGTTAACGAGATGTCGAGTGGTAAGCGCATATACACAATCTAAAATTATTGAAATCTAGGCCTATGGTCATCCTTTCTGTTTAAGGAGGAAAACACGTATTTTTGTAGAGAGCGACTTTTATATGGCACATTGTTGGAATATCACCTACAGGGGACACTGCATGGTATAACAATTTGTTACTGTCTGATGTGTTTGTAACAAGCTTCTCTAAATTATAAATTTGTCTGCAATACAAAATTCTTGATAAAAGCACTTTCAGACCAAAAAGAAAGGGGCGTTAGATTTGATCAAATAGTTGGCCATAAAAAGACAGCGTCATGATTCTCATTTTTCGTTTCGTCACAATTTATGTAGAGCTGTTTAATGCATTTGACTGAAAACATATGTCACGCGAAGTAAATTCTCCATAAAACACATTGACATGCATGCAAGTAAACCCATTTTGTCTCTCTTTTTAGCAATTTGAAAGAAAAACTGTCTCCGGGAGACTGGCTAATGGATTTGAGCCATCTAGTCCAAAGGACCGATTCGTAATAAAACCGAATGAGATTCATGCAACTCTAGCCAAAGAAATATAATCATCGTTAGGCACACGTTTAGTCGTAATGATCAGTCGACGTTTATATTAATATGACTCGTGCATTTAGGCACTTAAATGAAAAGTAAAAATATATGGGAGAAAATGTCTTTACTGACTCCTTTCGTCACCTTTTGTGTACCATACTGACGTTTTCCCCAAACACTTTGCATTCGAGTGCTCAAATTGTATGAGGGAGTTGAACATAAAGGGTCACGAAACAAGGGGGCAAGAGTGACGAAGTAGATTTAGCCAACAATTTCCTTTGCTTCTACCATTACGATAATTTATCACTTTGGTTCCAGTTGGATTTACGTCATTGTAATTTTTATGCGCCTTACCAAATTCAATTAAATGATACAAGAAGTATTCAAAGGTAAATCATTTGATATAAAAGAATAAAATGATTCCTTCTATAACGCACAAACATATAACGATTTGCTCCGTAAAGTTCTCTCCAAGATTACGAGTTTACGTGTTTCACTTTGTGCATGAGACATCTCTATATAAAGGGTGACGAAATAAACAAACGACTACCGTGACGGTGTCTTCTTGTTCTCCAACAATTTCATCAAATTGCACACAGCTATGTTTTATTGCTGAAAGTGCTTTATCAAGAATTTTGTATTGCAGGCAAATATAATTTAGAAAAGCGGGATGAAAATACATCAGACAGTTTTAACTACAGGGTGACAAAAAACGGCGGCAAGGGCACCGAAATTCATTTAGCAAACGATATGCAATATACCAAAAAGGTATTCCACATTGCCCATCAGAGCACTGACGTTTGCACGATAGACTTGTGTTTTCCATTGGAGTGCTCAAATAAAAAGAGTGACGAAACGAGGCGGGAAAGAAATCACTTGTCACTTGAAGAAAATTCTGCAAGTGACTGATTCTTCATTCTTTTATCTTTTCTGTAAGTGGAAATTTAGTGTGATTCATAAGCAGAGCAAATAATCAATTTCGTCACCCTTCCGCCTTTCCATGCCACGATGTCTTCGGATGACAAATTGACAAGCATTGAAATTTCAAAACGAAGTAATATGATAATAGGGTATGAAACCACAGCATTTTCTCTTTTTATATTGATTTCGTCGCAGTTGCCACCTTTTTTTCGTCATCAGATTATAACGTCCTATGAATTCCCATTTTCTAACCACCCCTCTAAATTGTATTTCTCTTCAATCAAGTTTTTGATTTAGGACTTTTAGGGTATATTACTTATATCGACAATAGTGACGAAATCGATTCAGTCAGCAACATGTTTGAATAAAACCGTGGATCATTCTATTACCTTCTATTGAAATGCATGCGTTTTATTTTCGCTTAATTGCGTCATTTACAGTAATGACGCAAAGAATAAAATGATTCCTTATATAAAGCATAAGCATTTAAAGACTTACTCCGTAAAGTGCTCTCCCAGATACGCGTTTTAGTACGCTCAAATATCAAAATAAAGTAAAACATTTACGGAGAGGTGAATGCTTCTCCATTTTCTGTACTATGAAGATACTCGCTTGAAATCTAATGTTTGAAACACACTGGATGTATACAAAGGGTGACCAAAAAAGCTACTCAGTCTCCATTATCAATTCTTTTCAAAATGGACACGCGCTTTTGATTTGATTACTGAAGCACAGAGACAGTACACAAAAGGTAAAGAAAGAAGGCAGTAAAGACGGTTACTCCCAGAAATTTATTCTTAAATACATGAGTCAGATTGAAATAAAGGGTAACAAAAAAGGAGGCAAACGTGAAGAAATTGATTTAGCAAACAATTTGGTCTCCTAATGTATTACGATGATATCCAAAGTAATAATTTTGGATAGAGTTGCATGAATCTAATTTGGTTTTATTGCGATTTTTCTACAAGTGATTTGTTCTGTTGTGTAGATGGGTCTAATGCATTAGACAAGTCTCCGGGGATATGTCTTTTGCTTTCTGATGCTCAAGAGCGACGAAATAATCGACTTAGTCCACGATTTGCTTTGCTTATAACTCACATTCTTCTTTCATTTTCGCTAGAGATGCATCCATGTCAATGCGTTTTATGAAGAGTTTACTGCGAGTGACATGTGTCTCACTTGGTGCACTCAAATGCATGAGACAGCTCTACGTAAAGGGTGACGAAATAAAAAGACAACCATGACGATATCTTCTTCTGGCCAACTATTATGTTCAGCAATTTCATCAAATCACACATCGCTTTGTTGTACTTCTCAAAGTGCTTCATCAAGAATTTTGTTTTGTAGACAATTATAATTCAGAGAAGCGGGTTCCAAATGCATCAGACAGTTTAACTACAGGGTGACAAAAAACGGAGGCAAGAGCGACGAAATCCATTTAGTAAACGATATGCAAGTAATATTCCGAAACAATTGCACACTAGTATTATACACTGACGTTTCCTTCAAACACTTTGCGTTCGAGTGCTCAAATGTATGAGGAAGTTGAACATAAAGGGTCACGAAACAAGGCGGTAGGAGTGACGAAGTTGATTTAGCCCACAATTCACTTTGCTTGTACATTACGATGATTTATCACATTGGTCTCAGTTGGATTCATCTCATTCTGTTTTATGAAGCAAATCGTGAGCTAAATCGTTTTCGTCACCCTTGCCGCCTTTTTTCGTCTTTCTTTCTGTTTGAGAAGCAAAACACGTATTTTTGTAGAGAACGACTTTTATATGGCACATTTGTTGGGCAATCACGTACAGGCGACACTGGTATAACAATTTGTTCAATTACCTATGCTGACTCCATTTCGTCATCGTCGCCTTTTTTCGTCACCCTTTCTTCAATTCTTCATAGAGAACACTGAGATGAATGTAACTGTAACCAAAATGGTATATCGATGTGTTGTATAAGCAAAGCAAATCGTGCGCTAAGTCGATTTCGTCACCATTGCCACCTTTTTTTCGTCATCCTTTCTGTTTGAGGAGAAAAACACATTTTTGTAGAGGACGACTTTTATATGGCTTATTGCTGGAAATCACCTACATTGGACACTGGTATAACAATTTGTTGTATTACCTAGGCTGCCTCCAATTCGTCATCTTGTCGCCTTTATTCGTCACCCTTTATGTAAAACTCTCTAAATGCATTGGAGCTTCTAGTCCAAAGCACATGTCATTTGAAGAAAGTTCTTCATAGACAACACTGAGATGTATGTAACTGTAACTAAAATTTTATATCAATGTGTTGCATACGCAAAGCAAATCGTCTATGCAAGTCTAACATGTTGTTTACCTAAGCTGACTTCATTTCGTCTTCTTTGTCGCCTTTTTTTTTGTCACCCTTTATTTACAACTCTTTCATTCATTGGAGCTTCTAGTCCACAGCATGTCACTTGAAGACAGTTTTTGATAAAGAAAACTGAAATTCATGTAACTGCAACCAAAATGGTATATCAATGTGTTGTATAAGCAAAGCAAATCGTGAACTAAATCGATTTCTTGACAGAGCCTAATTTTTCCGTCATCATTTCTGTTTGAAAAGCAGAACACATTTTTTTTTTTTTTTTTGCGAAATGCGTTTATATGACACATTGATGGGTGTTCACCTACAGAGGAAACTGGTATAAAAATTTGTTGTAGGCTGAATAGGCTGAATCCATTTTCGTCATCGTTGGCGCTTTTTTTCGTCATCGTTTCTGTTTGAAAAGCAAAACTCGCTTTTCTTTACAGAACGTCTTTGATATCGCCCATCTGCAGACATGCAACTACAGGGCAAATTGACTCTATTTCGTCATCGTTGTGTTAAGCAATTTCATCAAAGCGCCCACCGCTTTCTTTTACTTCTCAAAGTGCTTTATAAAGAATTTTGTATTGGAGACAAATATAACTCACAGAAGCAGTATAACAAATACATCAGACATTTTAACTATAGGTTGACGATAAACGGCGGCAAGGGCCACGAAATCCATTTAGCACGATATATGCAAGTAATATAGCGAAACGTTGTACCAAATCACATAGTAGTATTATATACTGCTTCCCCCAAACACTTTGCATTCGAGTGGTCAAATGTATGAGCGAGTTCAACATAGAGTGTCACGAAACAAGGCGGCAAGAGTGACGAAGTAGATATTACGACGATTTATCAGTTTGGTTCCAGTTTGATTCATCTCGTTCTGTTTTTGTTTTTCTCAATTCTCTTCAAGTGACTTCTGGTCTCAAACAAGAAAGTTGTTTATCGCTAACATTGAGAAGCAAAACTTTATTTGGTAAAGTGATGCGCAATTGATGTAATATCTACGCAGTTTTATTGGGGAAATAGATTTCTTCGAACTGTTTCGCTTTTTAGTTTTTCACTCTCATTTTACGGAAGGTTGATGTATTTGAGCCCTCTATTTCAAATCACTTGTTACTTGAAGGAAGTTCTTTATAAGAGAAACTCCCAAGTGTAACAAAATTGCCATAGATACGTGATGTAGAAACGAATCAAATTGTGACCTAAATCGATTTTGTCACCCTTGTCCCCTTTTCATATCACGATATCTTTTTTAGAAGAGAACTTAATTCGGATGACAGATTGGCAAGCATTGCAACTTCAAAAATAAGTATGACGATATGGTAGATTACCACAGCATTTTCTTTTTAGTTAAAGAGATTTCGTCCTAATTTTAACCGACTTCTCTAAATTCTATTTCCCTCCAATACACAAAGTTTTTGATAAAGGATTCTGAGAGTATATAACGATTTTGTATATTACTTATACCGACAATAGTGACAAAATCGATTCAGCCAGTAACATGTTTGAATAGAAAATTAGATCATCGTACTACTTTTCTTCGAAATGCATCCTGCTTATTGTGCAAATACATCATTGACTGAAAAGGAATTTGATGCTTTTTACCAAATATAATAAATCATATACTTCACGAACTTTTCAGAGCTTGATTACAATTCGTTTGATTTTCCTTAACTGCGTCATTGACAACAATGACGCAAAGAATTACATGAAATCCTTCAATATGGCACAAGCATCGAAAGATTAGAAGAGTGAAATGCTCTACCAATAACGAGTTTTCACATTTATCATTTACTTGTGTGTAAAGGGTGACGAAAAAATACAACGATGCCGAAATCGATTTAACCACCAGTACCCTCGAATATCGTTTTAATGCTTTACTACGAGGTGAATACTTCTCAATGTGATATACTAAGAAGTTTTCCTCAAAAGACACGCGCTTTGAATTGAATGCTTATTAAGAAAATTGCGTGTATACATCGGGTGACCGAAAAACCTTCTCAGTCTGCTTTATCAAGTTTTTTCTTTTTTGTCAAAATTGACACACGATTTTGATTTGATTCCTGAAACAGTACACAAAAGGTGACGAAATAAGGTAGTAAAGGTGTTTTCTCCCAGATAAAAAATTGGATACATGAGTCAGAACAATATAAAGGTGACGGAAAAAATCCGGTAAACGTTTCAAAATGGATTTAAACCACAATTTGGTTTGCTTTTGTGCATAACGACGATATATCACTTTGGATATAGTTGCACGAATCTCGTTCCGTTTTTATTACGAATTTGTCCTTTGGACTAGATAGCTCAAATCCATTAGCCAGTCTCCAGGAGACATTTTTTTTTTTTTTTTGCTTTTAAATGCTCAAGAGTGACGAAATTGACTCATTTGCATGCATGTCAATGATGTTTTATTTGGTACTCAACATATAACATTCTTGAAGTAATCACAGCTGAGAGATACATGACAAAGAATAAATTTTCTTCAGCTTCTTAATGATACATGCACATTTTTCTCTTGAGGTATGTTGTCTGTGTGGGTTTATAATGGAAGGGAATGTTAAAAGCTGACATAACCGGAAGGTTGTTAACGAGATGTCGAGTGGTAAGCGCATATACACAATCTAAAATTATTGAAATCTAGGCCTATGGTCATCCTTTCTGTTTAAGGAGGAAAACACGTATTTTTGTAGAGAGCGACTTTTATATGGCACATTGTTGGAATATCACCTACAGGGGACACTGCATGGTATAACAATTTGTTACTGTCTGATGTGTTTGTAACAAGCTTCTCTAAATTATAAATTTGTCTGCAATACAAAATTCTTGATAAAAGCACTTTCAGACCAAAAAGAAAGGGGCGTTAGATTTGATCAAATAGTTGGCCATAAAAAGACAGCGTCATGATTCTCATTTTTCGTTTCGTCACAATTTATGTAGAGCTGTTTAATGCATTTGACTGAAAACATATGTCACGCGAAGTAAATTCTCCATAAAACACATTGACATGCATGCAAGTAAACCCATTTTGTCTCTCTTTTTAGCAATTTGAAAGAAAAACTGTCTCCGGGAGACTGGCTAATGGATTTGAGCCATCTAGTCCAAAGGACCGATTCGTAATAAAACCGAATGAGATTCATGCAACTCTAGCCAAAGAAATATAATCATCGTTAGGCACACGTTTAGTCGTAATGATCAGTCGACGTTTATATTAATATGACTCGTGCATTTAGGCACTTAAATGAAAAGTAAAAATATATGGGAGAAAATGTCTTTACTGACTCCTTTCGTCACCTTTTGTGTACCATACTGACGTTTTCCCCAAACACTTTGCATTCGAGTGCTCAAATTGTATGAGGGAGTTGAACATAAAGGGTCACGAAACAAGGGGGCAAGAGTGACGAAGTAGATTTAGCCAACAATTTCCTTTGCTTCTACCATTACGATAATTTATCACTTTGGTTCCAGTTGGATTTACGTCATTGTAATTTTTATGCGCCTTACCAAATTCAATTAAATGATACAAGAAGTATTCAAAGGTAAATCATTTGATATAAAAGAATAAAATGATTCCTTCTATAACGCACAAACATATAACGATTTGCTCCGTAAAGTTCTCTCCAAGATTACGAGTTTACGTGTTTCACTTTGTGCATGAGACATCTCTATATAAAGGGTGACGAAATAAACAAACGACTACCGTGACGGTGTCTTCTTGTTCTCCAACAATTTCATCAAATTGCACACAGCTATGTTTTATTGCTGAAAGTGCTTTATCAAGAATTTTGTATTGCAGGCAAATATAATTTAGAAAAGCGGGATGAAAATACATCAGACAGTTTTAACTACAGGGTGACAAAAAACGGCGGCAAGGGCACCGAAATTCATTTAGCAAACGATATGCAATATACCAAAAAGGTATTCCACATTGCCCATCAGAGCACTGACGTTTGCACGATAGACTTGTGTTTTCCATTGGAGTGCTCAAATAAAAAGAGTGACGAAACGAGGCGGGAAAGAAATCACTTGTCACTTGAAGAAAATTCTGCAAGTGACTGATTCTTCATTCTTTTATCTTTTCTGTAAGTGGAAATTTAGTGTGATTCATAAGCAGAGCAAATAATCAATTTCGTCACCCTTCCGCCTTTCCATGCCACGATGTCTTCGGATGACAAATTGACAAGCATTGAAATTTCAAAACGAAGTAATATGATAATAGGGTATGAAACCACAGCATTTTCTCTTTTTATATTGATTTCGTCGCAGTTGCCACCTTTTTTTCGTCATCAGATTATAACGTCCTATGAATTCCCATTTTCTAACCACCCCTCTAAATTGTATTTCTCTTCAATCAAGTTTTTGATTTAGGACTTTTAGGGTATATTACTTATATCGACAATAGTGACGAAATCGATTCAGTCAGCAACATGTTTGAATAAAACCGTGGATCATTCTATTACCTTCTATTGAAATGCATGCGTTTTATTTTCGCTTAATTGCGTCATTTACAGTAATGACGCAAAGAATAAAATGATTCCTTATATAAAGCATAAGCATTTAAAGACTTACTCCGTAAAGTGCTCTCCCAGATACGCGTTTTAGTACGCTCAAATATCAAAATAAAGTAAAACATTTACGGAGAGGTGAATGCTTCTCCATTTTCTGTACTATGAAGATACTCGCTTGAAATCTAATGTTTGAAACACACTGGATGTATACAAAGGGTGACCAAAAAAGCTACTCAGTCTCCATTATCAATTCTTTTCAAAATGGACACGCGCTTTTGATTTGATTACTGAAGCACAGAGACAGTACACAAAAGGTAAAGAAAGAAGGCAGTAAAGACGGTTACTCCCAGAAATTTATTCTTAAATACATGAGTCAGATTGAAATAAAGGGTAACAAAAAAGGAGGCAAACGTGAAGAAATTGATTTAGCAAACAATTTGGTCTCCTAATGTATTACGATGATATCCAAAGTAATAATTTTGGATAGAGTTGCATGAATCTAATTTGGTTTTATTGCGATTTTTCTACAAGTGATTTGTTCTGTTGTGTAGATGGGTCTAATGCATTAGACAAGTCTCCGGGGATATGTCTTTTGCTTTCTGATGCTCAAGAGCGACGAAATAATCGACTTAGTCCACGATTTGCTTTCCTTATAACTCACATTCTTCTTTCATTTTCGCTAGAGATGCATCCATGTCAATGCGTTTTATGAAGAGTTTACTGCGAGTGACATGTGTCTCACTTGGTGCACTCAAATGCATGAGACAGCTCTACGTAAAGGGTGACGAAATAAAAAGACAACCATGACGATATCTTCTTCTGGCCAACTATTATGTTCAGCAATTTCATCAAATCACACATCGCTTTGTTGTACTTCTCAAAGTGCTTCATCAAGAATTTTGTTTTGTAGACAATTATAATTCAGAGAAGCGGGTTCCAAATGCATCAGACAGTTTAACTACAGGGTGACAAAAAACGGAGGCAAGAGCGACGAAATCCATTTAGTAAACGATATGCAAGTAATATTCCGAAACAATTGCACACTAGTATTATACACTGACGTTTCCTTCAAACACTTTGCGTTCGAGTGCTCAAATGTATGAGGAAGTTGAACATAAAGGGTCACGAAACAAGGCGGTAGGAGTGACGAAGTTGATTTAGCCCACAATTCACTTTGCTTGTACATTACGATGATTTATCACATTGGTCTCAGTTGGATTCATCTCATTCTGTTTTATGAAGCAAATCGTGAGCTAAATCGTTTTCGTCACCCTTGCCGCCTTTTTTCGTCTTTCTTTCTGTTTGAGAAGCAAAACACGTATTTTTGTAGAGAACGACTTTTATATGGCACATTTGTTGGGCAATCACGTACAGGCGACACTGGTATAACAATTTGTTGAATTACCTATGCTGACTCCATTTCGTCATCGTCGCCTTTTTTCGTCACCCTTTCTTCAATTCTTCATAGAGAACACTGAGATGAATGTAACTGTAACCAAAATGGTATATCGATGTGTTGTATAAGCAAAGCAAATCGTGCGCTAAGTCGATTTCGTCACCATTGCCACCTTTTTTTCGTCATCCTTTCTGTTTGAGGAGAAAAACACATTTTTGTAGAGGACGACTTTTATATGGCTTATTGCTGGAAATCACCTACATTGGACACTGGTATAACAATTTGTTGTATTACCTAGGCTGCCTCCAATTCGTCATCTTGTCGCCTTTATTCGTCACCCTTTATGTAAAACTCTCTAAATGCATTGGAGCTTCTAGTCCAAAGCACATGTCATTTGAAGAAAGTTCTTCATAGACAACACTGAGATGTATGTAACTGTAACTAAAATTTTATATCAATGTGTTGCATACGCAAAGCAAATCGTCTATGCAAGTCTAACATGTTGTTTACCTAAGCTGACTTCATTTCGTCTTCTTTGTCGCCTTTTTTTTTTGTCACCCTTTATTTACAACTCTTTCATTCATTGGAGCTTCTAGTCCACAGCATGTCACTTGAAGACAGTTTTTGATAAAGAAAACTGAAATTCATGTAACTGCAACCAAAATGGTATATCAATGTGTTGTATAAGCAAAGCAAATCGTGAACTAAATCGATTTCTTGACAGAGCCTAATTTTTCCGTCATCATTTCTGTTTGAAAAGCAGAACACATTTTTTTTTTTTTTTTTGCGAAATGCGTTTATATGACACATTGATGGGTGTTCACCTACAGAGGAAACTGGTATAAAAATTTGTTGTAGGCTGAATAGGCTGAATCCATTTTCGTCATCGTTGGCGCTTTTTTTCGTCATCGTTTCTGTTTGAAAAGCAAAACTCGCTTTTCTTTACAGAACGTCTTTGATATCGCCCATCTGCAGACATGCAACTACAGGGCAAATTGACTCTATTTCGTCATCGTTGTGTTAAGCAATTTCATCAAAGCGCCCACCGCTTTCTTTTACTTCTCAAAGTGCTTTATAAAGAATTTTGTATTGGAGACAAATATAACTCACAGAAGCAGTATAACAAATACATCAGACATTTTAACTATAGGTTGACGATAAACGGCGGCAAGGGCCACGAAATCCATTTAGCACGATATATGCAAGTAATATAGCGAAACGTTGTACCAAATCACATAGTAGTATTATATACTGCTTCCCCCAAACACTTTGCATTCGAGTGGTCAAATGTATGAGCGAGTTCAACATAGAGTGTCACGAAACAAGGCGGCAAGAGTGACGAAGTAGATATTACGACGATTTATCAGTTTGGTTCCAGTTTGATTCATCTCGTTCTGTTTTTGTTTTTCTCAATTCTCTTCAAGTGACTTCTGGTCTCAAACAAGAAAGTTGTTTATCGCTAACATTGAGAAGCAAAACTTTATTTGGTAAAGTGATGCGCAATTGATGTAATATCTACGCAGTTTTATTGGGGAAATAGATTTCTTCGAACTGTTTCGCTTTTTAGTTTTTCACTCTCATTTTACGGAAGGTTGATGTATTTGAGCCCTCTATTTCAAATCACTTGTTACTTGAAGGAAGTTCTTTATAAGAGAAACTCCCAAGTGTAACAAAATTGCCATAGATACGTGATGTAGAAACGAATCAAATTGTGACCTAAATCGATTTTGTCACCCTTGTCCCCTTTTCATATCACGATATCTTTTTTAGAAGAGAACTTAATTCGGATGACAGATTGGCAAGCATTGCAACTTCAAAAATAAGTATGACGATATGGTAGATTACCACAGCATTTTCTTTTTAGTTAAAGAGATTTCGTCCTAATTTTAACCCACTTCTCTAAATTCTATTTCCCTCCAATACACAAAGTTTTTGATAAAGGATTCTGAGAGTATATAACGATTTTGTATATTACTTATACCGACAATAGTGACAAAATCGATTCAGCCAGTAACATGTTTGAATAGAAAATTAGATCATCGTACTACTTTTCTTCGAAATGCATCCTGCTTATTGTGCAAATACATCATTGACTGAAAAGGAATTTGATGCTTTTTACCAAATATAATAAATCATATACTTCACGAACTTTTCAGAGCTTGATTACAATTCGTTTGATTTTCCTTAACTGCGTCATTGACAACAATGACGCAAAGAATTACATGAAATCCTTCAATATGGCACAAGCATCGAAAGATTAGAAGAGTGAAATGCTCTACCAATAACGAGTTTTCACATTTATCATTTACTTGTGTGTAAAGGGTGACGAAAAAATACAACGATGCCGAAATCGATTTAACCACCAGTACCCTCGAATATCGTTTTAATGCTTTACTACGAGGTGAATACTTCTCAATGTGATATACTAAGAAGTTTTCCTCAAAAGACACGCGCTTTGAATTGAATGCTTATTAAGAAAATTGCGTGTATACATCGGGTGACCGAAAAACCTTCTCAGTCTGCTTTATCAAGTTTTTTCTTTTTTGTCAAAATTGACACACGATTTTGATTTGATTCCTGAAACAGTACACAAAAGGTGACGAAATAAGGTAGTAAAGGTGTTTTCTCCCAGATAAAAAATTGGATACATGAGTCAGAACAATATTAACAATATGGTGACGGAAAAAATCCGGTAAACGTTTCAAAATGGATTTAAACCACAATTTGGTTTGCTTTTGTACATAACGACGATATATCACTTTGGATATAGTTGCACGAATCTCGTTCCGTTTTTATTACGAATTTGTCCTTTGGACTAGATAGTTCAAATCCATTAGCCAGTCTCCAGGAGACATTTTTTTTTTTTTTTTGCTTTTAAATGCTCAAGAGTGACGAAATTGACTCATTTGCATGCATGTCAATGATGTTTTATTTGGTAATCAACATATAACATTCTTGAAGTAATCACAGCTGAGAGATACATGACAAAGAATAAATTTTCTTCAGCTTCTTAATGATACATGCACATTTTTCTCTTGAGGTATGTTGTCTGTGTGGGTTTATAATGGAAAGGAATGTTAAAAGCTGACATAACCGGAAGGTTGTTAACGAGATGTCGAGTGGTAAGCGCATATACACAATCTAAAATTATTGAAATCTAGGCCTATGGTCATCCTTTCTGTTTAAGGAGGAAAACACGTATTTTTGTAGAGAGCGACTTTTATATGGCACATTGTTGGAATATCACCTACAGGGGACACTGCATGGTATAAAAATTTGTTACTGTCTGATGTGTTTGTAACAAGCTTCTCTAAATTAAAGTTTTTGTCTGCAATACAAAATTCTTGATAAAAGCACTTTCAGACCAAAAAGAAAGGGGCGTTAGATTTGATCAAATAGTTGGCCATAAAAAGACAGCGTCATGATTCTCATTTTTCGTTTCGTCACAATTTATGTAGAGCTGTTTAATGCATTTGACTGAAAACATATGTCACGCGAAGTAAATTCTCCATAAAACACATTGACATGCATGCAAGTAAACCCATTTTGTCTCTCTTTTTAGCAATTTGAAAGAAAAACTGTCTCCGGGAGACTGGCTAATGGATTTGAGCCATCTAGTCCAAAGGACCGGTTCGTAATAAAACCGAATGAGATTCATGCAACTCTATCCAAAGAAATATAATCATCGTTAGGCACACGTTTAGTCGTAATGATCAGTCGACGTTTATATTAATATGACTCGTGCATTTAGGCACTTAAATGGAAAGTAAAAATATATGGGAGAAAATGTCTTTACTGACTCCTTTCGTCACCTTTTGTGTACCATACTGACGTTTTCCCCAAACACTTTGCATTCGAGTGCTCAAATTGTATGAGGGAGTTGAACATAAAGGGTCACGAAACAAGGGGGCAAGAGTGACGAAGTAGATTTAGCCAACAATTTCCTTTGCTTCTACCATTACGATAATTTATCACTTTGGTTCCAGTTGGATTTACGTCATTGTAATTTTTATGCGCCTTACCAAATTCAATTAAATGATACAAGAAGTATTCAAAGGTAAATCATTTGATATAAAAGAATAAAATGATTCCTTCTATAACGCACAAACATATAACGATTTGCTCCGTAAAGTTCTCTCCAAGATTACGAGTTTAGGTGTTTCACTTTGTGCATGAGACATCTCTATATAAAGGGTGACGAAATAAACGACTACCGTGACGGTGTCTTCTTGTTCTCCAACAATTTCATCAAATTGCACACAGCTATGTTTTATTGCTGAAAGTGCTTTATCAAGAATTTTGTATTGCAGGCAAATATAATTTAGAAAAGCGGGATGAAAATACATCAGACAGTTTTAACTACAGGGTGACAAAAAACGGCGGCAAGGGCACCGAAATTCATTTAGCAAACGATATGCAATATACCAAAAAGGTATTCCACATTGCCCATCAGAGCACTGACGTTTGCACGATAGACTTGTGTTTTCCATTGGAGTGCTCAAATAAAAAGAGTGACGAAACGAGGCGGGAAAGAAATCACTTGTCACTTGAAGAAAATTCTGCAAGTGACTGATTCTTCATTCTTTTATCTTTTCTGTAAGTGGAAATTTACTGTGATTCATAAGCAGAGCAAATAATCAATTTCGTCACCCTTCCGCCTTTCCATGCCACGATGTCTTCGGATGACAAATTGACAAGCATTGAAATTTCAAAACGAAGTAATATGATAATTGAGTATGAAACCACAGCATTTTCTCTTTTTAAATTGATTTCGTCGCAGTTGCCACCTTTTTTTCGTCATCAGATTATAACGTCCTATGAATTTCCATTTTCTAACCACCCCTCTAAATTGTACTTCTCTTCAATCAAGTTTTTGATTTAGGACTTTTAGGGTATATTACTTATATCGACAATAGTGACGAAATCGATTCAGTCAGCAACATGTTTGAATAAAACCGTGGATCATTCTATTACCTTCTATTGAAATGCATGCGTTTTATTTTCGCTTAATTGCGTCATTTACAGTAATGACGCAAAGAATAAAATGATTCCTTATATAAAGCATAAGCATTTAAAGACTTACTCCGTAAAGTGCTCTCCCAGATACGCGTTTTAGTACGCTCAAATATCAAAATAAAGTAAAACATTTACGGAGAGGTGAATGCTTCTCCATTTTCTGTACTATGAAGATACTCGCTTAAAATCTAATGTTTGAAACACACTGGATGTATACAAAGGGTGACCAAAAAAGCTACTCAGTCTCCATTATCAATTCTTTTCAAAATGGACACGCGCTTTTGATTTGATTACTGAAGCACAGAGACAGTACACAAAAGGTAAAGAAAGAAGGCAGTAAAGACGGTTACTCCCAGAAATTTATTCTTAAATACATGAGTCAGATTGAAATAAAGAATAACAAAAAAGGAGGCAAACGTGAAGAAATTGATTTAGCAAACAATTTGGTCTCCTAATGTATTACGATGATATCCAAAGTAATAATTTTGGATAGAGTTGCATGAATCTAATTTGGTTTTATTGCGATTTTTCTACAAGTGATTTGTTCTGTTGTGTAGATGGGTCTAATGCATTAGATAAGTCTCCGGGGATATGTCTTTTGCTTTCTGATGCTCAAGAGCGACGAAATAATCGACTTAGTCCACGATTTGCTTTCCTTATAACTCACATTCTTCTTTCATTTTCGCTAGAGATGCATCCATATCAATGCGTTTTATGAAGAGCTTACTGCGAGTGACATGTGTCTCACTTGGTGCACTCAAATGCATGAGACAGCTCTACGTAAAGGGTGACGAAATAAAAAGACAACCATGACGATATCTTCTTCTGGCCAACTATTATGTTCAGCAATTTCATCAAATCACACATCGCTTTGTTGTACTTCTCAAAGTGCTTCATCAAGAATTTTGTTTTGTAGACAATTATAATTCAGAGAAGCGGGTTCCAAATGCATCAGACAGTTTAACTACAGGGTGACAAAAAACGGAGGCAAGAGCGACGAAATCCATTTAGTAAACGATATGCAAGTAATATTCCGAAACAATTGCACACTAGTATTATACACTGACGTTTCCTTCAAACACTTTGCGTTCGAGTGCTCAAATGTATGAGGAAGTTGAACATAAAGGGTCACGAAACAAGGCGGTAGGAGTGACGAAGTTGATTTAGCCCACAATTCACTTTGCTTGTACATTACGATGATTTATCACATTGGTCTCAGTTGGATTCATCTCATTCTGTTTTATGAAGCAAATCGTGAGCTAAATCGTTTTCGTCACCCTTGCCGCCTTTTTTCGTCTTTCTTTCTGTTTGAGAAGCAAAACACGTATTTTTGTAGAGAACGACTTTTATATGGCACATTTGTTGGGCAATCACGTACAGGCGACACTGGTATAACAATTTGTTGAATTACCTATGCTGACTCCATTTCGTCATCGTCGCCTTTTTTCTCACCCTTTCTTCAATTCTTCATAGAAAACACTGAGATGAATGTAACTGTAACCAAAATGGTATATCGATGTGTTGTATAAGCAAAGCAAATCGTGCGCTAAGTCGATTTCGTCACCATTGCCACCTTTTTTTCGTCATCCTTTCTGTTTGAGGAGAAAAACACATTTTTGTAGAGGACGACTTTTATATGGCTTATTGTTGGAAATCACCTACATTGGACACTGGTATAACAATTTGTTGTATTACCTAGGCTGCCTCCAATTCGTCATCTTGTCGCCTTTATTCGTCACCCTTTATGTAAAACTCTCTAAATGCATTGGAGCTTCTAGTCCAAAGCACATGTCATTTGAAGAAAGTTCTTCATAGACAACACTGAGATGTATGTAACTGTAACTAAAATTTTATATCAATGTGTTGCATACGCAAAGCAAATCGTCTATGCAAGTCTAACATGTTGTTTACCTAAGCTGACTTCATTTCGTCTTCTTTGTCGCCTTTTTTTTTTTTTGTCACCCTTTATTTACAACTCTTTCATTCATTGGAGCTTCTAGTCCACAGCATGTCACTTGAAGACAGTTTTTGATAAAGAAAACTGAAATTCATGTAACTGCAACCAAAATGGTATATCAATGGTATATCAAATCGTGAACTAAATCGATTTCTTGACAGAGCCTAATTTTTCCGTCATCATTTCTGTTTGAAAAGCAGAACACATTTTTTTTTTTTCTTGCGAAATGCGTTTATATGACACATTGATGGGTGTTCACCTACAGAGGAAACTGGTATAAAAATTTGTTGTAGGCTGAATAGGCTGAATCCATTTTCGTCATCGTTGGCGCTTTTTTTCGTCATCGTTTCTGTTTGAAAAGCAAAACTCGCTTTTCTTTACAGAACGTCTTTGATATCGCCCATCTGCAGACATGCAACTACAGGGCAAATTGACTCTATTTCGTCATCGTTGTGTTAAGCAATTTCATCAAAGCGCCCACCGCTTTCTTTTACTTCTCAAAGTGCTTTATAAAGAATTTTGTATTGGAGACAAATATAACTCACAGAAGCAGTATAACAAATACATCAGACATTTTAACTATAGGTTGACGATAAACGGCGGCAAGGGCCACGAAATCCATTTAGCACGATATATGCAAGTAATATAGCGAAACGTTGTACCAAATCACATAGTAGTATTATATACTGCTTCCCCCAAACACTTTGCATTCGAGTGGTCAAATGTATGAGCGAGTTCAACATAGAGTGTCACGAAACAAGGCGGCAAGAGTGACGAAGTAGATATTACGACGATTTATCAGTTTGGTTCCAGTTTGATTCATCTCGTTCTGTTTTTGTTTTTCTCAATTCTCTTCAAGTGACTTCTGGTCTCAAACAAGAAAGTTGTTTATCGCTAACATTGAGAAGCAAAACTTTATTTGGTAAAGTGATGCGCAATTGATGTAATATCTACGCAGTTTTATTGGGGAAATAGATTTCTTCGAACTGTTTCGCTTTTTAGTTTTTCACTCTCATTTTACGGAAGGTTGATGTATTTGAGCCCTCTATTTCAAATCACTTGTTACTTGAAGGAAGTTCTTTATAAGAGAAACTCCCAAGTGTAACAAAATTGCCATAGATACGTGATGTAGAAACGAATCAAATTGTGACCTAAATCGATTTTGTCACCCTTGTCCCCTTTTCATATCACGATATCTTTTTTAGAAGAGAACTTAATTCGGATGACAGATTGGCAAGCATTGCAACTTCAAAAATAAGTATGACGATATGGTAGATTACCACAGCATTTTCTTTTTAGTTAAAGAGATTTCGTCCTAATTTTAACCCACTTCTCTAAATTCTATTTCCCTCCAATACACAAAGTTTTTGATAAAGGATTCTGAGAGTATATAACGATTTTGTATATTACTTATACCGACAATAGTGACAAAATCGATTCAGCCAGTAACATGTTTGAATAGAAAATTAGATCATCGTACTACTTTTCTTCGAAATGCATCCTGCTTATTGTGCAAATACATCATTGACTGAAAAGGAATTTGATGCTTTTTACCAAATATAATAAATCATATACTTCACGAACTTTTCAGAGCTTGATTACAATTCGTTTGATTTTCCTTAACTGCGTCATTGACAACAATGACGCAAAGAATTACATGAAATCCTTCAATATGGCACAAGCATCGAAAGATTAGAAGAGTGAAATGCTCTACCAATAACGAGTTTTCACATTTATCATTTACTTGTGTGTAAAGGGTGACGAAAAAATACAACGATGCCGAAATCGATTTAACCACCAGTACCCTCGAATATCGTTTTAATGCTTTACTACGAGGTGAATACTTCTCAATGTGATATACTAAAAAGTTTTCCTCAAAAGACACGCGCTTTGAATTGAATGCTTATTAAGAAAATTGCGTGTATACATCGGGTGACCGAAAAACCTTCTCAGTCTGCTTTATCAAGTTTTTTCTTTTTTGTCAAAATTGACACACGATTTTGATTTGATTCCTGAAACAGTACACAAAAGGTGACGAAATAAGGTAGTAAAGGTGTTTTCTCCCAGATAAAAAATTGGATACATGAGTCAGAACAATATAAAGGTGACGGAAAAAATCCGGTAAACGTTTCAAAATGGATTTAAACCACAATTTGGTTTGCTTTTGTGCATAACGACGATATATCACTTTGGATATAGTTGCACGAATCTCGTTCCGTTTTTATTACGAATTTGTCCTTTGGACTAGATAGCTCAAATCCATTAGCCAGTCTCCAGGAGACATTTTTTTTTTTTTTGCTTTTAAATGCTCAAGAGTGACGAAATTGACTCATTTGCATGCATGTCAATGATGTTTTATTTGGTACTCAACATATAACATTCTTGAAGTAATCACAGCTGAGAGATACATGACAAAGAATAAATTTTCTTCAGCTTCTTAATGATACATGCACATTTTTCTCTTGAGGTATGTTGTCTGTGTGGGTTTATAATGGAAAGGAATGTTAAAAGCTGACATAACCGGAAGGTTGTTAACGAGATGTCGAGTGGTAAGCGCATATACACAATCTAAAATTATTGAAATCTAGGCCTATGGTCATCCTTTCTGTTTAAGGAGGAAAACACGTATTTTTGTAGAGAGCGACTTTTATATGGCACATTGTTGGAATATCACCTACAGGGGACACTGCATGGTATAACAATTTGTTACTGTCTGATGTGTTTGTAACAAGCTTCTCTAAATTATAAATTTGTCTGCAATACAAAATTCTTGATAAAAGCACTTTCAGACCAAAAAGAAAGGGGCGTTAGATTTGATCAAATAGTTGGCCATAAAAAGACAGCGTCATGATTCTCATTTTTCGTTTCGTCACAATTTATGTAGAGCTGTTTAATGCATTTGACTGAAAACATATGTCACGCGAAGTAAATTCTCCATAAAACACATTGACATGCATGCAAGTAAACCCATTTTGTCTCTCTTTTTAGCAATTTGAAAGAAAAACTGTCTCCGGGAGACTGGCTAATGGATTTGAGCCATCTAGTCCAAAGGACCGATTCGTAATAAAACCGAATGAGATTCATGCAACTCTAGCCAAAGAAATATAATCATCGTTAGGCACACGTTTAGTCGTAATGATCAGTCGACGTTTATATTAATATGACTCGTGCATTTAGGCACTTAAATGAAAAGTAAAAATATATGGGAGAAAATGTCTTTACTGACTCCTTTCGTCACCTTTTGTGTACCATACTGACGTTTTCCCCAAACACTTTGCATTCGAGTGCTCAAATTGTATGAGGGAGTTGAACATAAAGGGTCACGAAACAAGGGGGCAAGAGTGACGAAGTAGATTTAGCCAACAATTTCCTTTGCTTCTACCATTACGATAATTTATCACTTTGGTTCCAGTTGGATTTACGTCATTGTAATTTTTATGCGCCTTACCAAATTCAATTAAATGATACAAGAAGTATTCAAAGGTAAATCATTTGATATAAAAGAATAAAATGATTCCTTCTATAACGCACAAACATATAACGATTTGCTCCGTAAAGTTCTCTCCAAGATTACGAGTTTACGTGTTTCACTTTGTGCATGAGACATCTCTATATAAAGGGTGACGAAATAAACAAACGACTACCGTGACGGTGTCTTCTTGTTCTCCAACAATTTCATCAAATTGCACACAGCTATGTTTTATTGCTGAAAGTGCTTTATCAAGAATTTTGTATTGCAGGCAAATATAATTTAGAAAAGCGGGATGAAAATACATCAGACAGTTTTAACTACAGGGTGACAAAAAACGGCGGCAAGGGCACCGAAATTCATTTAGCAAACGATATGCAATATACCAAAAAGGTATTCCACATTGCCCATCAGAGCACTGACGTTTGCACGATAGACTTGTGTTTTCCATTGGAGTGCTCAAATAAAAAGAGTGACGAAACGAGGCGGGAAAGATATCACTTGTCACTTGAAGAAAATTCTGCAAGTGACTGATTCTTCATTCTTTTATCTTTTCTGTAAGTGGAAATTTAGTGTGATTCATAAGCAGAGCAAATAATCAATTTCGTCACCCTTCCGCCTTTCCATGCCACGATGTCTTCGGATGACAAATTGACAAGCATTGAAATTTCAAAACGAAGTAATATGATAATAGGGTATGAAACCACAGCATTTTCTCTTTTTAAATTGATTTCGTCGTAGTTGCCACCTTTTTTTCGTCATCAGATTATAACGTCCTATGAATTCCCATTTTCTAACCACCCCTCTAAATTGTATTTCTCTTCAATCAAGTTTTTGATTTAGGACTTTTAGGGTATATTACTTATATCGACAATAGTGACGAAATCGATTCAGTCAGCAACATGTTTGAATAAAACCGTGGATCATTCTATTACCTTCTATTGAAATGCATGCGTTTTATTTTCGCTTAATTGCGTCATTTACAGTAATGACGCAAAGAATAAAATGATTCCTTATATAAAGCATAAGCATTTAAAGACTTACTCCGTAAAGTGCTCTCCCAGATACGCGTTTTAGTACGCTCAAATATCAAAATAAAGTAAAACATTTACGGAGAGGTGAATGCTTCTCCATTTTCTGTACTATGAAGATACTCGCTTAAAATCTAATGTTTGAAACACACTGGATGTATACAAAGGGTAACCAAAAAAGCTACTCAGTCTCCATTATCAATTCTTTTCAAAATGGACACGCGCTTTTGATTTGATTACTGAAGCACAGAGACAGTACACAAAAGGTAAAGAAAGAAGGCAGTAAAGACGGTTACTCCCAGAAATTTATTCTTAAATACATGAGTCAGATTGAAATAAAGGGTAACAAAAAAGGAGGCAAACGTGAAGAAATTGATTTAGCAAACAATTTGGTCTCCTAATGTATTACGATGATATCCAAAGTAATAATTTTGGATAGAGTTGCATGAATCTAATTTGGTTTTATTGCGATTTTTCTACAAGTGATTTGTTCTGTTGTGTAGATGGGTCTAATGCATTAGACAAGTCTCCGGGGATATGTCTTTTGCTTTCTGATGCTCAAGAGCGACGAAATAATCGACTTAGTCCACGATTTGCTTTGCTTATAACTCACATTCTTCTTTCATTTTCGCTAGAGATGCATCCATGTCAATGCGTTTTATGAAGAGTTTACTGCGAGTGACATGTGTCTCACTTGGTGCACTCAAATGCATGAGACAGCTCTACGTAAAGGGTGACGAAATAAAAAGACAACCATGACGATATCTTCTTCTGGCCAACTATTATGTTCAGCAATTTCATCAAATCACACATCGCTTTGTTGTACTTCTCAAAGTGCTTCATCAAGAATTTTGTTTTGTAGACAATTATAATTCAGAGAAGCGGGTTCCAAATGCATCAGACAGTTTAACTACAGGGTGACAAAAAACGGAGGCAAGAGCGACGAAATCCATTTAGTAAACGATATGCAAGTAATATTCCGAAACAATTGCACACTAGTATTATACACTGACGTTTCCTTCAAACACTTTGCGTTCGAGTGCTCAAATGTATGAGGAAGTTGAACATAAAGGGTCACGAAACAAGGCGGTAGGAGTGACGAAGTTGATTTAGCCCACAATTCACTTTGCTTGTACATTACGATGATTTATCACATTGGTCTCAGTTGGATTCATCTCATTCTGTTTTATGAAGCAAATCGTGAGCTAAATCGTTTTCGTCACCCTTGCCGCCTTTTTTCGTCTTTCTTTCTGTTTGAGAAGCAAAACACGTATTTTTGTAGAGAACGACTTTTATATGGCACATTTGTTGGGCAATCACGTACAGGCGACACTGGTATAACAATTTGTTCAATTACCTATGCTGACTCCATTTCGTCATCGTCGCCTTTTTTCGTCACCCTTTCTTCAATTCTTCATAGAGAACACTGAGATGAATGTAACTGTAACCAAAATGGTATATCGATGTGTTGTATAAGCAAAGCAAATCGTGCGCTAAGTCGATTTCGTCACCATTGCCACCTTTTTTTCGTCATCCTTTCTGTTTGAGGAGAAAAACACATTTTTGTAGAGGACGACTTTTATATGGCTTATTGTTGGAAATCACCTACATTGGACACTGGTATAACAATTTGTTGTATTACCTAGGCTGCCTCCAATTCGTCATCTTGTCGCCTTTATTCGTCACCCTTTATGTAAAACTCTCTAAATGCATTGGAGCTTCTAGTCCAAAGCACATGTCATTTGAAGAAAGTTCTTCATAGACAACACTGAGATGTATGTAACTGTAACTAAAATTTTATATCAATGTGTTGCATACGCAAAGCAAATCGTCTATGCAAGTCTAACATGTTGTTTACCTAAGCTGACTTCATTTCGTCTTCTTTGTCGCCTTTTTTTTTTTGTCACCCTTTATTTACAACTCTTTCATTCATTGGAGCTTCTAGTCCACAGCATGTCACTTGAAGACAGTTTTTGATAAAGAAAACTGAAATTCATGTAACTGCAACCAAAATGGTATATCAATGGTATATCAAATCGTGAACTAAATCGATTTCTTGACAGAGCCTAATTTTTCCGTCATCATTTCTGTTTGAAAAGCAGAACACATTTTTTTTTTCTTGCGAAATGCGTTTATATGACACATTGATGGGTGTTCACCTACAGAGGAAACTGGTATAAAAATTTGTTGTAGGCTGAATAGGCTGAATCCATTTTCGTCATCGTTGGCGCTTTTTTTCGTCATCGTTTCTGTTTGAAAAGCAAAACTCGCTTTTCTTTACAGAACGTCTTTGATATCGCCCATCTGCAGACATGCAACTACAGGGCAAATTGACTCTATTTCGTCATCGTTGTGTTAAGCAATTTCATCAAAGCGCCCACCGCTTTCTTTTACTTCTCAAAGTGCTTTATAAAGAATTTTGTATTGGAGACAAATATAACTCACAGAAGCAGTATAACAAATACATCAGACATTTTAACTATAGGTTGACGATAAACGGCGGCAAGGGCCACGAAATCCATTTAGCACGATATATGCAAGTAATATAGCGAAACGTTGTACCAAATCACATAGTAGTATTATATACTGCTTCCCCCAAACACTTTGCATTCGAGTGGTCAAATGTATGAGCGAGTTCAACATAGAGTGTCACGAAACAAGGCGGCAAGAGTGACGAAGTAGATATTACGACGATTTATCAGTTTGGTTCCAGTTTGATTCATCTCGTTCTGTTTTTGTTTTTCTCAATTCTCTTCAAGTGACTTCTGGTCTCAAACAAGAAAGTTGTTTATCGCTAACATTGAGAAGCAAAACTTTATTTGGTAAAGTGATGCGCAATTGATGTAATATCTACGCAGTTTTATTGGGGAAATAGATTTCTTCGAACTGTTTCGCTTTTTAGTTTTTCACTCTCATTTTACGGAAGGTTGATGTATTTGAGCCCTCTATTTCAAATCACTTGTTACTTGAAGGAAGTTCTTTATAAGAGAAACTCCCAAGTGTAACAAAATTGCCATAGATACGTGATGTAGAAACGAATCAAATTGTGACCTAAATCGATTTTGTCACCCTTGTCCCCTTTTCATATCACGATATCTTTTTTAGGAGAGAACTTAATTCGGATGACAGATTGGCAAGCATTGCAACTTCAAAAATAAGTATGACGATATGGTAGATTACCACAGCATTTTCTTTTTAGTTAAAGAGATTTCGTCCTAATTTTAACCCACTTCTCTAAATTCTATTTCCCTCCAATACACAAAGTTTTTGATAAAGGATTCTGAGAGTATATAACGATTTTGTATATTACTTATACCGACAATAGTGACAAAATCGATTCAGCCAGTAACATGTTTGAATAGAAAATTAGATCATCGTACTACTTTTCTTCGAAATGCATCCTGCTTATTGTGCAAATACATCATTGACTGAAAAGGAATTTGATGCTTTTTACCAAATATAATAAATCATATACTTCACGAACTTTTCAGAGCTTGATTACAATTCGTTTGATTTTCCTTAACTGCGTCATTGACAACAATGACGCAAAGAATTACATGAAATCCTTCAATATGGCACAAGCATCGAAAGATTAGAAGAGTGAAATGCTCTACCAATAACGAGTTTTCACATTTATCATTTACTTGTGTGTAAAGGGTGACGAAAAAATACAACGAAGCCGAAATCGATTTAACCACCAGTACCCTCGAATATCGTTTTAATGCTTTACTACGAGGTGAATACTTCTCAATGTGATATACTAAGAAGTTTTCCTCAAAAGACACGCGCTTTGAATTGAATGCTTATTAAGAAAATTGCGTGTATACATCGGGTGACCGAAAAACCTTCTCAGTCTGCTTTATCAAGTTTTTTCTTTTTTGTCAAAATTGACACACGATTTTGATTTGATTCCTGAAACAGTACACAAAAGGTGACGAAATAAGGTAGTAAAGGTGTTTTCTCCCAGATAAAAAATTGGATACATGAGTCAGAACAATATAAAGGTGACGGAAAAAATCCGGTAAACGTTTCAAAATGGATTTAAACCACAATTTGGTTTGCTTTTGTGCATAACGACGATATATCACTTTGGATATAGTTGCACGAATCTCGTTCCGTTTTTATTACGAATTTGTCCTTTGGACTAGATAGCTCAAATCCATTAGCCAGTCTCCAGGAGACATTTTTTTTTTTTTTTGCTTTTAAATGCTCAAGAGTGACGAAATTGACTCATTTGCATGCATGTCAATGATGTTTTATTTGGTACTCAACATATAACATTCTTGAAGTAATCACAGCTGAGAGATACATGACAAAGAATAAATTTTCTTCAGCTTCTTAATGATACATGCACATTTTTCTCTTGAGGTATGTTGTCTGTGTGGGTTTATAA
This sequence comes from Diadema setosum, assembly GCF_964275005.1. Taxonomy (NCBI): domain Eukaryota; kingdom Metazoa; phylum Echinodermata; class Echinoidea; order Diadematoida; family Diadematidae; genus Diadema; species Diadema setosum. Next base: position 14,803,862 of record NC_092701.1, on the reverse strand, counting down.
TGGAAAGGAATGTTAAAAGCTGACATAACCGGAAGGTTGTTAACGAGATGTCGAGTGGTAAGCGCATATACACAATCTAAAATTATTGAAATCTAGGCCTATGGTCATCCTTTCTGTTTAAGGAGGAAAACACGTATTTTTGTAGAGAGCGACTTTTATATGGCACATTGTTGGAATATCACCTACAGGGGACACTGCATGGTATAACAATTTGTTACTGTCTGATGTGTTTGTAACAAGCTTCTCTAAATTATAAATTTGTCTGCAATACAAAATTCTTGATAAAAGCACTTTCAGACCAAAAAGAAAGGGGCGTTAGATTTGATCAAATAGTTGGCCATAAAAAGACAGCGTCATGATTCTCATTTTTCGTTTCGTCACAATTTATGTAGAGCTGTTTAATGCATTTGACTGAAAACATATGTCACGCGAAGTAAATTCTCCATAAAACACATTGACATGCATGCAAGTAAACCCATTTTGTCTCTCTTTTTAGCAATTTGAAAGAAAAACTGTCTCCGGGAGACTGGCTAATGGATTTGAGCCATCTAGTCCAAAGGACCGATTCGTAATAAAACCGAATGAGATTCATGCAACTCTAGCCAAAGAAATATAATCATCGTTAGGCACACGTTTAGTCGTAATGATCAGTCGACGTTTATATTAATATGACTCGTGCATTTAGGCACTTAAATGAAAAGTAAAAATATATGGGAGAAAATGTCTTTACTGACTCCTTTCGTCACCTTTTGTGTACCATACTGACGTTTTCCCCAAACACTTTGCATTCGAGTGCTCAAATTGTATGAGGGAGTTGAACATAAAGGGTCACGAAACAAGGGGGCAAGAGTGACGAAGTAGATTTAGCCAACAATTTCCTTTGCTTCTACCATTACGATAATTTATCACTTTGGTTCCAGTTGGATTTACGTCATTGTAATTTTTATGCGCCTTACCAAATTCAATTAAATGATACAAGAAGTATTCAAAGGTAAATCATTTGATATAAAAGAATAAAATGATTCCTTCTATAACGCACAAACATATAACGATTTGCTCCGTAAAGTTCTCTCCAAGATTACGAGTTTACGTGTTTCACTTTGTGCATGAGACATCTCTATATAAAGGGTGACGAAATAAACAAACGACTACCGTGACGGTGTCTTCTTGTTCTCCAACAATTTCATCAAATTGCACACAGCTATGTTTTATTGCTGAAAGTGCTTTATCAAGAATTTTGTATTGCAGGCAAATATAATTTAGAAAAGCGGGATGAAAATACATCAGACAGTTTTAACTACAGGGTGACAAAAAACGGCGGCAAGGGCACCGAAATTCATTTAGCAAACGATATGCAATATACCAAAAAGGTATTCCACATTGCCCATCAGAGCACTGACGTTTGCACGATAGACTTGTGTTTTCCATTGGAGTGCTCAAATAAAAAGAGTGACGAAACGAGGCGGGAAAGAAATCACTTGTCACTTGAAGAAAATTCTGCAAGTGACTGATTCTTCATTCTTTTATCTTTTCTGTAAGTGGAAATTTAGTGTGATTCATAAGCAGAGCAAATAATCAATTTCGTCACCCTTCCGCCTTTCCATGCCACGATGTCTTCGGATGACAAATTGACAAGCATTGAAATTTCAAAACGAAGTAATATGATAATAGGGTATGAAACCACAACATTTTCTCTTTTTATATTGATTTCGTCGCAGTTGCCACCTTTTTTTCGTCATCAGATTATAACGTCCTATGAATTCCCATTTTCTAACCACCCCTCTAAATTGTATTTCTCTTCAATCAAGTTTTTGATTTAGGACTTTTAGGGTATATTACTTATATCGACAATAGTGACGAAATCGATTCAGTCAGCAACATGTTTGAATAAAACCGTGGATCATTCTATTACCTTCTATTGAAATGCATGCGTTTTATTTTCGCTTAATTGCGTCATTTACAGTAATGACGCAAAGAATAAAATGATTCCTTATATAAAGCATAAGCATTTAAAGACTTACTCCGTAAAGTGCTCTCCCAGATACGCGTTTTAGTACGCTCAAATATCAAAATAAAGTAAAACATTTACGGAGAGGTGAATGCTTCTCCATTTTCTGTACTATGAAGATACTCGCTTGAAATCTAATGTTTGAAACACACTGGATGTATACAAAGGGTGACCAAAAAAGCTACTCAGTCTCCATTATCAATTCTTTTCAAAATGGACACGCGCTTTTGATTTGATTACTGAAGCACAGAGACAGTACACAAAAGGTAAAGAAAGAAGGCAGTAAAGACGGTTACTCCCAGAAATTTATTCTTAAATACATGAGTCAGATTGAAATAAAGGGTAACAAAAAAGGAGGCAAACGTGAAGAAATTGATTTAGCAAACAATTTGGTCTCCTAATGTATTACGATGATATCCAAAGTAATAATTTTGGATAGAGTTGCATGAATCTAATTTGGTTTTATTGCGATTTTTCTACAAGTGATTTGTTCTGTTGTGTAGATGGGTCTAATGCATTAGACAAGTCTCCGGGGATATGTCTTTTGCTTTCTGATGCTCAAGAGCGACGAAATAATCGACTTAGTCCACGATTTGCTTTCCTTATAACTCACATTCTTCTTTCATTTTCGCTAGAGATGCATCCATGTCAATGCGTTTTATGAAGAGTTTACTGCGAGTGACATGTGTCTCACTTGGTGCACTCAAATGCATGAGACAGCTCTACGTAAAGGGTGACGAAATAAAAAGACAACCATGACGATATCTTCTTCTGGCCAACTATTATGTTCAGCAATTTCATCAAATCACACATCGCTTTGTTGTACTTCTCAAAGTGCTTCATCAAGAATTTTGTTTTGTAGACAATTATAATTCAGAGAAGCGGGTTCCAAATGCATCAGACAGTTTAACTACAGGGTGACAAAAAACGGAGGCAAGAGCGACGAAATCCATTTAGTAAACGATATGCAAGTAATATTCCGAAACAATTGCACACTAGTATTATACACTGACGTTTCCTTCAAACACTTTGCGTTCGAGTGCTCAAATGTATGAGGAAGTTGAACATAAAGGGTCACGAAACAAGGCGGTAGGAGTGACGAAGTTGATTTAGCCCACAATTCACTTTGCTTGTACATTACGATGATTTATCACATTGGTCTCAGTTGGATTCATCTCATTCTGTTTTATGAAGCAAATCGTGAGCTAAATCGTTTTCGTCACCCTTGCCGCCTTTTTTCGTCTTTCTTTCTGTTTGAGAAGCAAAACACGTATTTTTGTAGAGAACGACTTTTATATGGCACATTTGTTGGGCAATCACGTACAGGCGACACTGGTATAACAATTTGTTGAATTACCTATGCTGACTCCATTTCGTCATCGTCGCCTTTTTTCGTCACCCTTTCTTCAATTCTTCATAGAGAACACTGAGATGAATGTAACTGTAACCAAAATGGTATATCGATGTGTTGTATAAGCAAAGCAAATCGTGCGCTAAGTCGATTTCGTCACCATTGCCACCTTTTTTTCGTCATCCTTTCTGTTTGAGGAGAAAAACACATTTTTGTAGAGGACGACTTTTATATGGCTTATTGTTGGAAATCACCTACATTGGACACTGGTATAACAATTTGTTGTATTACCTAGGCTGCCTCCAATTCGTCATCTTGTCGCCTTTATTCGTCACCCTTTATGTAAAACTCTCTAAATGCATTGGAGCTTCTAATCCAAAGCACATGTCATTTGAAGAAAGTTCTTCATAGACAACACTGAGATGTATGTAACTGTAACTAAAATTTTATATCAATGTGTTGCATACGCAAAGCAAATCGTCTATGCAAGTCTAACATGTTGTTTACCTAAGCTGACTTCATTTCGTCTTCTTTGTCGCCTTTTTTTTTTGTCACCCTTTATTTACAACTCTTTCATTCATTGGAGCTTCTAGTCCACAGCATGTCACTTGAAGACAGTTTTTGATAAAGAAAACTGAAATTCATGTAACTGCAACCAAAATGGTATATCAATGTGTTGTATAAGCAAAGCAAATCGTGAACTAAATCGATTTCTTGACAGAGCCTAATTTTTCCGTCATCATTTCTGTTTGAAAAGCAGAACACATTTTTTTTTTTTCTTGCGAAATGCGTTTATATGACACATTGATGGGTGTTCACCTACAGAGGAAACTGGTATAAAAATTTGTTGTAGGCTGAATAGGCTGAATCCATTTTCGTCATCGTTGGCGCTTTTTTTCGTCATCGTTTCTGTTTGAAAAGCAAAACTCGCTTTTCTTTACAGAACGTCTTTGATATCGCCCATCTGCAGACATGCAACTACAGGGCAAATTGACTCTATTTCGTCATCGTTGTGTTAAGCAATTTCATCAAAGCGCCCACCGCTTTCTTTTACTTCTCAAAGTGCTTTATAAAGAATTTTGTATTGGAGACAAATATAACTCACAGAAGCAGTATAACAAATACATCAGACATTTTAACTATAGGTTGACGATAAACGGCGGCAAGGGCCACGAAATCCATTTAGCACGATATATGCAAGTAATATAGCGAAACGTTGTACCAAATCACATAGTAGTATTATATACTGCTTCCCCCAAACACTTTGCATTCGAGTGGTCAAATGTATGAGCGAGTTCAACATAGAGTGTCACGAAACAAGGCGGCAAGAGTGACGAAGTAGATATTACGACGATTTATCAGTTTGGTTCCAGTTTGATTCATCTCGTTCTGTTTTTGTTTTTCTCAATTCTCTTCAAGTGACTTCTGGTCTCAAACAAGAAAGTTGTTTATCGCTAACATTGAGAAGCAAAACTTTATTTGGTAAAGTGATGCGCAATTGATGTAATATCTACGCAGTTTTATTGGGGAAATAGATTTCTTCGAACTGTTTCGCTTTTTAGTTTTTCACTCTCATTTTACGGAAGGTTGATGTATTTGAGCCCTCTATTTCAAATCACTTGTTACTTGAAGGAAGTTCTTTATAAGAGAAACTCCCAAGTGTAACAAAATTGCCATAGATACGTGATGTAGAAACGAATCAAATTGTGACCTAAATCGATTTTGTCACCCTTGTCCCCTTTTCATATCACGATATCTTTTTTAGAAGAGAACTTAATTCGGATGACAGATTGGCAAGCATTGCAACTTCAAAAATAAGTATGACGATATGGTAGATTACCACAGCATTTTCTTTTTAGTTAAAGAGATTTCGTCCTAATTTTAACCCACTTCTCTAAATTCTATTTCCCTCCAATACACAAAGTTTTTGATAAAGGATTCTGAGAGTATATAACGATTTTGTATATTACTTATACCGACAATAGTGACAAAATCGATTCAGCCAGTAACATGTTTGAATAGAAAATTAGATCATCGTACTACTTTTCTTCGAAATGCATCCTGCTTATTGTGCAAATACATCATTGACTGAAAAGGAATTTGATGCTTTTTACCAAATATAATAAATCATATACTTCACGAACTTTTCAGAGCTTGATTACAATTCGTTTGATTTTCCTTAACTGCGTCATTGACAACAATGACGCAAAGAATTACATGAAATCCTTCAATATGGCACAAGCATCGAAAGATTAGAAGAGTGAAATGCTCTACCAATAACGAGTTTTCACATTTATCATTTACTTGTGTGTAAAGGGTGACGAAAAAATACAACGATGCCGAAATCGATTTAACCACCAGTACCCTCGAATATCGTTTTAATGCTTTACTACGAGGTGAATACTTCTCAATGTGATATACTAAAAAGTTTTCCTCAAAAGACACGCGCTTTGAATTGAATGCTTATTAAGAAAATTGCGTGTATACATCGGGTGACCGAAAAACCTTCTCAGTCTGCTTTATCAAGTTTTTTCTTTTTTGTCAAAATTGACACACGATTTTGATTTGATTCCTGAAACAGTACACAAAAGGTGACGAAATAAGGTAGTAAAGGTGTTTTCTCCCAGATAAAAAATTGGATACATGAGTCAGAACAATATAAAGGTGACGGAAAAAATCCGGTAAACGTTTCAAAATGGATTTAAACCACAATTTGGTTTGCTTTTGTGCATAACGACGATATATCACTTTGGATATAGTTGCACGAATCTCGTTCCGTTTTTATTACGAATTTGTCCTTTGGACTAGATAGCTCAAATCCATTAGCCAGTCTCCAGGAGACATTTTTTTTTTTTTGCTTTTAAATGCTCAAGAGTGACGAAATTGACTCATTTGCATGCATGTCAATGATGTTTTATTTGGTACTCAACATATAACATTCTTGAAGTAATCACAGCTGAGAGATACATGACAAAGAATAAATTTTCTTCAGCTTCTTAATGATACATGCACATTTTTCTCTTGAGGTATGTTGTCTGTGTGGGTTTATAATGGAAAGGAATGTTAAAAGCTGACATAACCGGAAGGTTGTTAACGAGATGTCGAGTGGTAAGCGCATATACACAATCTAAAATTATTGAAATCTAGGCCTATGGTCATCCTTTCTGTTTAAGGAGGAAAACACGTATTTTTGTAGAGAGCGACTTTTATATGGCACATTGTTGGAATATCACCTACAGGGGACACTGCATGGTATAACAATTTGTTACTGTCTGATGTGTTTGTAACAAGCTTCTCTAAATTATAAATTTGTCTGCAATACAAAATTCTTGATAAAAGCACTTTCAGACCAAAAAGAAAGGGGCGTTAGATTTGATCAAATAGTTGGCCATAAAAAGACAGCGTCATGATTCTCATTTTTCGTTTCGTCACAATTTATGTAGAGCTGTTTAATGCATTTGACTGAAAACATATGTCACGCGAAGTAAATTCTCCATAAAACACATTGACATGCATGCAAGTAAACCCATTTTGTCTCTCTTTTTAGCAATTTGAAAGAAAAACTGTCTCCGGGAGACTGGCTAATGGATTTGAGCCATCTAGTCCAAAGGACCGATTCGTAATAAAACCGAATGAGATTCATGCAACTCTAGCCAAAGAAATATAATCATCGTTAGGCACACGTTTAGTCGTAATGATCAGTCGACGTTTATATTAATATGACTCGTGCATTTAGGCACTTAAATGAAAAGTAAAAATATATGGGAGAAAATGTCTTTACTGACTCCTTTCGTCACCTTTTGTGTACCATACTGACGTTTTCCCCAAACACTTTGCATTCGAGTGCTCAAATTGTATGAGGGAGTTGAACATAAAGGGTCACGAAACAAGGGGGCAAGAGTGACGAAGTAGATTTAGCCAACAATTTCCTTTGCTTCTACCATTACGATAATTTATCACTTTGGTTCCAGTTGGATTTACGTCATTGTAATTTTTATGCGCCTTACCAAATTCAATTAAATGATACAAGAAGTATTCAAAGGTAAATCATTTGATATAAAAGAATAAAATGATTCCTTCTATAACGCACAAACATATAACGATTTGCTCCGTAAAGTTCTCTCCAAGATTACGAGTTTACGTGTTTCACTTTGTGCATGAGACATCTCTATATAAAGGGTGACGAAATAAACAAACGACTACCGTGACGGTGTCTTCTTGTTCTCCAACAATTTCATCAAATTGCACACAGCTATGTTTTATTGCTGAAAGTGCTTTATCAAGAATTTTGTATTGCAGGCAAATATAATTTAGAAAAGCGGGATGAAAATACATCAGACAGTTTTAACTACAGGGTGACAAAAAACGGCGGCAAGGGCACCGAAATTCATTTAGCAAACGATATGCAATATACCAAAAAGGTATTCCACATTGCCCATCAGAGCACTGACGTTTGCACGATAGACTTGTGTTTTCCATTGGAGTGCTCAAATAAAAAGAGTGACGAAACGAGGCGGGAAAGATATCACTTGTCACTTGAAGAAAATTCTGCAAGTGACTGATTCTTCATTCTTTTATCTTTTCTGTAAGTGGAAATTTAGTGTGATTCATAAGCAGAGCAAATAATCAATTTCGTCACCCTTCCGCCTTTCCATGCCACGATGTCTTCGGATGACAAATTGACAAGCATTGAAATTTCAAAACGAAGTAATATGATAATAGGGTATGAAACCACAGCATTTTCTCTTTTTAAATTGATTTCGTCGTAGTTGCCACCTTTTTTTCGTCATCAGATTATAACGTCCTATGAATTCCCATTTTCTAACCACCCCTCTAAATTGTATTTCTCTTCAATCAAGTTTTTGATTTAGGACTTTTAGGGTATATTACTTATATCGACAATAGTGACGAAATCGATTCAGTCAGCAACATGTTTGAATAAAACCGTGGATCATTCTATTACCTTCTATTGAAATGCATGCGTTTTATTTTCGCTTAATTGCGTCATTTACAGTAATGACGCAAAGAATAAAATGATTCCTTATATAAAGCATAAGCATTTAAAGACTTACTCCGTAAAGTGCTCTCCCAGATACGCGTTTTAGTACGCTCAAATATCAAAATAAAGTAAAACATTTACGGAGAGGTGAATGCTTCTCCATTTTCTGTACTATGAAGATACTCGCTTAAAATCTAATGTTTGAAACACACTGGATGTATACAAAGGGTAACCAAAAAAGCTACTCAGTCTCCATTATCAATTCTTTTCAAAATGGACACGCGCTTTTGATTTGATTACTGAAGCACAGAGACAGTACACAAAAGGTAAAGAAAGAAGGCAGTAAAGACGGTTACTCCCAGAAATTTATTCTTAAATACATGAGTCGGATTGAAATAAAGGGTAACAAAAAAGGAGGCAAACGTGAAGAAATTGATTTAGCAAACAATTTGGTCTCCTAATGTATTACGATGATATCCAAAGTAATAATTTTGGATAGAGTTGCATGAATCTAATTTGGTTTTATTGCGATTTTTCTACAAGTGATTTGTTCTGTTGTGTAGATGGGTCTAATGCATTAGACAAGTCTCCGGGGATATGTCTTTTGCTTTCTGATGCTCAAGAGCGACGAAATAATCGACTTAGTCCACGATTTGCTTTGCTTATAACTCACATTCTTCTTTCATTTTCGCTAGAGATGCATCCATGTCAATGCGTTTTATGAAGAGTTTACTGCGAGTGACATGTGTCTCACTTGGTGCACTCAAATGCATGAGACAGCTCTACGTAAAGGGTGACGAAATAAAAAGACAACCATGACGATATCTTCTTCTGGCCAACTATTATGTTCAGCAATTTCATCAAATCACACATCGCTTTGTTGTACTTCTCAAAGTGCTTCATCAAGAATTTTGTTTTGTAGACAATTATAATTCAGAGAAGCGGGTTCCAAATGCATCAGACAGTTTAACTACAGGGTGACAAAAAACGGAGGCAAGAGCGACGAAATCCATTTAGTAAACGATATGCAAGTAATATTCCGAAACAATTGCACACTAGTATTATACACTGACGTTTCCTTCAAACACTTTGCGTTCGAGTGCTCAAATGTATGAGGAAGTTGAACATAAAGGGTCACGAAACAAGGCGGTAGGAGTGACGAAGTTGATTTAGCCCACAATTCACTTTGCTTGTACATTACGATGATTTATCACATTGGTCTCAGTTGGATTCATCTCATTCTGTTTTATGAAGCAAATCGTGAGCTAAATCGTTTTCGTCACCCTTGCCGCCTTTTTTCGTCTTTCTTTCTGTTTGAGAAGCAAAACACGTATTTTTGTAGAGAACGACTTTTATATGGCACATTTGTTGGGCAATCACGTACAGGCGACACTGGTATAACAATTTGTTCAATTACCTATGCTGACTCCATTTCGTCATCGTCGCCTTTTTTCGTCACCCTTTCTTCAATTCTTCATAGAGAACACTGAGATGAATGTAACTGTAACCAAAATGGTATATCGATGTGTTGTATAAGCAAAGCAAATCGTGCGCTAAGTCGATTTCGTCACCATTGCCACCTTTTTTTCGTCATCCTTTCTGTTTGAGGAGAAAAACACATTTTTGTAGAGGACGACTTTTATATGGCTTATTGTTGGAAATCACCTACATTGGACACTGGTATAACAATTTGTTGTATTACCTAGGCTGCCTCCAATTCGTCATCTTGTCGCCTTTATTCGTCACCCTTTATGTAAAACTCTCTAAATGCATTGGAGCTTCTAGTCCAAAGCACATGTCATTTGAAGAAAGTTCTTCATAGACAACACTGAGATGTATGTAACTGTAACTAAAATTTTATATCAATGTGTTGCATACGCAAAGCAAATCGTCTATGCAAGTCTAACATGTTGTTTACCTAAGCTGACTTCATTTCGTCTTCTTTGTCGCCTTTTTTTTTTTGTCACCCTTTATTTACAACTCTTTCATTCATTGGAGCTTCTAGTCCACAGCATGTCACTTGAAGACAGTTTTTGATAAAGAAAACTGAAATTCATGTAACTGCAACCAAAATGGTATATCAATGGTATATCAAATCGTGAACTAAATCGATTTCTTGACAGAGCCTAATTTTTCCGTCATCATTTCTGTTTGAAAAGCAGAACACATTTTTTTTTTTTCTTGCGAAATGCGTTTATATGACACATTGATGGGTGTTCACCTACAGAGGAAACTGGTATAAAAATTTGTTGTAGGCTGAATAGGCTGAATCCATTTTCGTCATCGTTGGCGCTTTTTTTCGTCATCGTTTCTGTTTGAAAAGCAAAACTCGCTTTTCTTTACAGAACGTCTTTGATATCGCCCATCTGCAGACATGCAACTACAGGGCAAATTGACTCTATTTCGTCATCGTTGTGTTAAGCAATTTCATCAAAGCGCCCACCGCTTTCTTTTACTTCTCAAAGTGCTTTATAAAGAATTTTGTATTGGAGACAAATATAACTCACAGAAGCAGTATAACAAATACATCAGACATTTTAACTATAGGTTGACGATAAACGGCGGCAAGGGCCACGAAATCCATTTAGCACGATATATGCAAGTAATATAGCGAAACGTTGTACCAAATCACATAGTAGTATTATATACTGCTTCCCCCAAACACTTTGCATTCGAGTGGTCAAATGTATGAGCGAGTTCAACATAGAGTGTCACGAAACAAGGCGGCAAGAGTGACGAAGTAGATATTACGACGATTTATCAGTTTGGTTCCAGTTTGATTCATCTCGTTCTGTTTTTGTTTTTCTCAATTCTCTTCAAGTGACTTCTGGTCTCAAACAAGAAAGTTGTTTATCGCTAACATTGAGAAGCAAAACTTTATTTGGTAAAGTGATGCGCAATTGATGTAATATCTACGCAGTTTTATTGGGGAAATAGATTTCTTCGAACTGTTTCGCTTTTTAGTTTTTCACTCTCATTTTACGGAAGGTTGATGTATTTGAGCCCTCTATTTCAAATCACTTGTTACTTGAAGGAAGTTCTTTATAAGAGAAACTCCCAAGTGTAACAAAATTGCCATAGATACGTGATGTAGAAACGAATCAAATTGTGACCTAAATCGATTTTGTCACCCTTGTCCCCTTTTCATATCACGATATCTTTTTTAGGAGAGAACTTAATTCGGATGACAGATTGGCAAGCATTGCAACTTCAAAAATAAGTATGACGATATGGTAGATTACCACAGCATTTTCTTTTTAGTTAAAGAGATTTCGTCCTAATTTTAACCCACTTCTCTAAATTCTATTTCCCTCCAATACACAAAGTTTTTGATAAAGGATTCTGAGAGTATATAACGATTTTGTATATTACTTATACCGACAATAGTGACAAAATCGATTCAGCCAGTAACATGTTTGAATAGAAAATTAGATCATCGTACTACTTTTCTTCGAAATGCATCCTGCTTATTGTGCAAATACATCATTGACTGAAAAGGAATTTGATGCTTTTTACCAAATATAATAAATCATATACTTCACGAACTTTTCAGAGCTTGATTACAATTCGTTTGATTTTCCTTAACTGCGTCATTGACAACAATGACGCAAAGAATTACATGAAATCCTTCAATATGGCACAAGCATCGAAAGATTAGAAGAGTGAAATGCTCTACCAATAACGAGTTTTCACATTTATCATTTACTTGTGTGTAAAGGGTGACGAAAAAATACAACGAAGCCGAAATCGATTTAACCACCAGTACCCTCGAATATCGTTTTAATGCTTTACTACGAGGTGAATACTTCTCAATGTGATATACTAAGAAGTTTTCCTCAAAAGACACGCGCTTTGAATTGAATGCTTATTAAGAAAATTGCGTGTATACATCGGGTGACCGAAAAACCTTCTCAGTCTGCTTTATCAAGTTTTTTCTTTTTTGTCAAAATTGACACACGATTTTGATTTGATTCCTGAAACAGTACACAAAAGGTGACGAAATAAGGTAGTAAAGGTGTTTTCTCCCAGATAAAAAATTGGATACATGAGTCAGAACAATATAAAGGTGACGGAAAAAATCCGGTAAACGTTTCAAAATGGATTTAAACCACAATTTGGTTTGCTTTTGTGCATAACGACGATATATCACTTTGGATATAGTTGCACGAATCTCGTTCCGTTTTTATTACGAATTTGTCCTTTGGACTAGATAGCTCAAATCCATTAGCCAGTCTCCAGGAGACATTTTTTTTTTTTTTTGCTTTTAAATGCTCAAGAGTGACGAAATTGACTCATTTGCATGCATGTCAATGATGTTTTATTTGGTACTCAACATATAACATTCTTGAAGTAATCACAGCTGAGAGATACATGACAAAGAATAAATTTTCTTCAGCTTCTTAATGATACATGCACATTTTTCTCTTGAGGTATGTTGTCTGTGTGGGTTTATAATGGAAAGGAATGTTAAAAGCTGACATAACCGGAAGGTTGTTAACGAGATGTCGAGTGGTAAGCGCATATACACAATCTAAAATTATTGAAATCTAGGCCTATGGTCATCCTTTCTGTTTAAGGAGGAAAACACGTATTTTTGTAGAGAGCGACTTTTATATGGCACATTGTTGGAATATCACCTACAGGGGACACTGCATGGTATAACAATTTGTTACTGTCTGATGTGTTTGTAACAAGCTTCTCTAAATTATAAATTTGTCTGCAATACAAAATTCTTGATAAAAGCACTTTCAGACCAAAAAGAAAGGGGCGTTAGATTTGATCAAATAGTTGGCCATAAAAAGACAGCGTCATGATTCTCATTTTTCGTTTCGTCACAATTTATGTAGAGCTGTTTAATGCATTTGACTGAAAACATATGTCACGCGAAGTAAATTCTCCATAAAACACATTGACATGCATGCAAGTAAACCCATTTTGTCTCTCTTTTTAGCAATTTGAAAGAAAAACTGTCTCCGGGAGACTGGCTAATGGATTTGAGCCATCTAGTCCAAAGGACCGATTCGTAATAAAACCGAATGAGATTCATGCAACTCTAGCCAAAGAAATATAATCATCGTTAGGCACACGTTTAGTCGTAATGATCAGTCGACGTTTATATTAATATGACTCGTGCATTTAGGCACTTAAATGAAAAGTAAAAATATATGGGAGAAAATGTCTTTACTGACTCCTTTCGTCACCTTTTGTGTACCATACTGACGTTTTCCCCAAACACTTTGCATTCGAGTGCTCAAATTGTATGAGGGAGTTGAACATAAAGGGTCACGAAACAAGGGGGCAAGAGTGACGAAGTAGATTTAGCCAACAATTTCCTTTGCTTCTACCATTACGATAATTTATCACTTTGGTTCCAGTTGGATTTACGTCATTGTAATTTTTATGCGCCTTACCAAATTCAATTAAATGATACAAGAAGTATTCAAAGGTAAATCATTTGATATAAAAGAATAAAATGATTCCTTCTATAACGCACAAACATATAACGATTTGCTCCGTAAAGTTCTCTCCAAGATTACGAGTTTACGTGTTTCACTTTGTGCATGAGACATCTCTATATAAAGGGTGACGAAATAAACAAACGACTACCGTGACGGTGTCTTCTTGTTCTCCAACAATTTCATCAAATTGCACACAGCTATGTTTTATTGCTGAAAGTGCTTTATCAAGAATTTTGTATTGCAGGCAAATATAATTTAGAAAAGCGGGATGAAAATACATCAGACAGTTTTAACTACAGGGTGACAAAAAACGGCGGCAAGGGCACCGAAATTCATTTAGCAAACGATATGCAATATACCAAAAAGGTATTCCACATTGCCCATCAGAGCACTGACGTTTGCACGATAGACTTGTGTTTTCCATTGGAGTGCTCAAATAAAAAGAGTGACGAAACGAGGCGGGAAAGATATCACTTGTCACTTGAAGAAAATTCTGCAAGTGACTGATTCTTCATTCTTTTATCTTTTCTGTAAGTGGAAATTTAGTGTGATTCATAAGCAGAGCAAATAATCAATTTCGTCACCCTTCCGCCTTTCCATGCCACGATGTCTTCGGATGACAAATTGACAAGCATTGAAATTTCAAAACGAAGTAATATGATAATAGGGTATGAAACCACAGCATTTTCTCTTTTTAAATTGATTTCGTCGTAGTTGCCACCTTTTTTTCGTCATCAGATTATAACGTCCTATGAATTCCCATTTTCTAACCACCCCTCTAAATTGTATTTCTCTTCAATCAAGTTTTTGATTTAGGACTTTTAGGGTATATTACTTATATCGACAATAGTGACGAAATCGATTCAGTCAGCAACATGTTTGAATAAAACCGTGGATCATTCTATTACCTTCTATTGAAATGCATGCGTTTTATTTTCGCTTAATTGCGTCATTTACAGTAATGACGCAAAGAATAAAATGATTCCTTATATAAAGCATAAGCATTTAAAGACTTACTCCGTAAAGTGCTCTCCCAGATACGCGTTTTAGTACGCTCAAATATCAAAATAAAGTAAAACATTTACGGAGAGGTGAATGCTTCTCCATTTTCTGTACTATGAAGATACTCGCTTAAAATCTAATGTTTGAAACACACTGGATGTATACAAAGGGTAACCAAAAAAGCTACTCAGTCTCCATTATCAATTCTTTTCAAAATGGACACGCGCTTTTGATTTGATTACTGAAGCACAGAGACAGTACACAAAAGGTAAAGAAAGAAGGCAGTAAAGACGGTTACTCCCAGAAATTTATTCTTAAATACATGAGTCAGATTGAAATAAAGGGTAACAAAAAAGGAGGCAAACGTGAAGAAATTGATTTAGCAAACAATTTGGTCTCCTAATGTATTACGATGATATCCAAAGTAATAATTTTGGATAGAGTTGCATGAATCTAATTTGGTTTTATTGCGATTTTTCTACAAGTGATTTGTTCTGTTGTGTAGATGGGTCTAATGCATTAGACAAGTCTCCGGGGATATGTCTTTTGCTTTCTGATGCTCAAGAGCGACGAAATAATCGACTTAGTCCACGATTTGCTTTGCTTATAACTCACATTCTTCTTTCATTTTCGCTAGAGATGCATCCATGTCAATGCGTTTTATGAAGAGTTTACTGCGAGTGACATGTGTCTCACTTGGTGCACTCAAATGCATGAGACAGCTCTACGTAAAGGGTGACGAAATAAAAAGACAACCATGACGATATCTTCTTCTGGCCAACTATTATGTTCAGCAATTTCATCAAATCACACATCGCTTTGTTGTACTTCTCAAAGTGCTTCATCAAGAATTTTGTTTTGTAGACAATTATAATTCAGAGAAGCGGGTTCCAAATGCATCAGACAGTTTAACTACAGGGTGACAAAAAACGGAGGCAAGAGCGACGAAATCCATTTAGTAAACGATATGCAAGTAATATTCCGAAACAATTGCACACTAGTATTATACACTGACGTTTCCTTCAAACACTTTGCGTTCGAGTGCTCAAATGTATGAGGAAGTTGAACATAAAGGGTCACGAAACAAGGCGGTAGGAGTGACGAAGTTGATTTAGCCCACAATTCACTTTGCTTGTACATTACGATGATTTATCACATTGGTCTCAGTTGGATTCATCTCATTCTGTTTTATGAAGCAAATCGTGAGCTAAATCGTTTTCGTCACCCTTGCCGCCTTTTTTCGTCTTTCTTTCTGTTTGAGAAGCAAAACACGTATTTTTGTAGAGAACGACTTTTATATGGCACATTTGTTGGGCAATCACGTACAGGCGACACTGGTATAACAATTTGTTCAATTACCTATGCTGACTCCATTTCGTCATCGTCGCCTTTTTTCGTCACCCTTTCTTCAATTCTTCATAGAGAACACTGAGATGAATGTAACTGTAACCAAAATGGTATATCGATGTGTTGTATAAGCAAAGCAAATCGTGCGCTAAGTCGATTTCGTCACCATTGCCACCTTTTTTTCGTCATCCTTTCTGTTTGAGGAGAAAAACACATTTTTGTAGAGGACGACTTTTATATGGCTTATTGTTGGAAATCACCTACATTGGACACTGGTATAACAATTTGTTGTATTACCTAGGCTGCCTCCAATTCGTCATCTTGTCGCCTTTATTCGTCACCCTTTATGTAAAACTCTCTAAATGCATTGGAGCTTCTAGTCCAAAGCACATGTCATTTGAAGAAAGTTCTTCATAGACAACACTGAGATGTATGTAACTGTAACTAAAATTTTATATCAATGTGTTGCATACGCAAAGCAAATCGTCTATGCAAGTCTAACATGTTGTTTACCTAAGCTGACTTCATTTCGTCTTCTTTGTCGCCTTTTTTTTTTGTCACCCTTTATTTACAACTCTTTCATTCATTGGAGCTTCTAGTCCACAGCATGTCACTTGAAGACAGTTTTTGATAAAGAAAACTGAAATTCATGTAACTGCAACCAAAATGGTATATCAATGGTATATCAAATCGTGAACTAAATCGATTTCTTGACAGAGCCTAATTTTTCCGTCATCATTTCTGTTTGAAAAGCAGAACACATTTTTTTTTTTTCTTGCGAAATGCGTTTATATGACACATTGATGGGTGTTCACCTACAGAGGAAACTGGTATAAAAATTTGTTGTAGGCTGAATAGGCTGAATCCATTTTCGTCATCGTTGGCGCTTTTTTTCGTCATCGTTTCTGTTTGAAAAGCAAAACTCGCTTTTCTTTACAGAACGTCTTTGATATCGCCCATCTGCAGACATGCAACTACAGGGCAAATTGACTCTATTTCGTCATCGTTGTGTTAAGCAATTTCATCAAAGCGCCCACCGCTTTCTTTTACTTCTCAAAGTGCTTTATAAAGAATTTTGTATTGGAGACAAATATAACTCACAGAAGCAGTATAACAAATACATCAGACATTTTAACTATAGGTTGACGATAAACGGCGGCAAGGGCCACGAAATCCATTTAGCACGATATATGCAAGTAATATAGCGAAACGTTGTACCAAATCACATAGTAGTATTATATACTGCTTCCCCCAAACACTTTGCATTCGAGTGGTCAAATGTATGAGCGAGTTCAACATAGAGTGTCACGAAACAAGGCGGCAAGAGTGACGAAGTAGATATTACGACGATTTATCAGTTTGGTTCCAGTTTGATTCATCTCGTTCTGTTTTTGTTTTTCTCAATTCTCTTCAAGTGACTTCTGGTCTCAAACAAGAAAGTTGTTTATCGCTAACATTGAGAAGCAAAACTTTATTTGGTAAAGTGATGCGCAATTGATGTAATATCTACGCAGTTTTATTGGGGAAATAGATTTCTTCGAACTGTTTCGCTTTTTAGTTTTTCACTCTCATTTTACGGAAGGTTGATGTATTTGAGCCCTCTATTTCAAATCACTTGTTACTTGAAGGAAGTTCTTTATAAGAGAAACTCCCAAGTGTAACAAAATTGCCATAGATACGTGATGTAGAAACGAATCAAATTGTGACCTAAATCGATTTTGTCACCCTTGTCCCCTTTTCATATCACGATATCTTTTTTAGGAGAGAACTTAATTCGGATGACAGATTGGCAAGCATTGCAACTTCAAAAATAAGTATGACGATATGGTAGATTACCACAGCATTTTCTTTTTAGTTAAAGAGATTTCGTCCTAATTTTAACCCACTTCTCTAAATTCTATTTCCCTCCAATACACAAAGTTTTTGATAAAGGATTCTGAGAGTATATAACGATTTTGTATATTACTTATACCGACAATAGTGACAAAATCGATTCAGCCAGTAACATGTTTGAATAGAAAATTAGATCATCGTACTACTTTTCTTCGAAATGCATCCTGCTTATTGTGCAAATACATCATTGACTGAAAAGGAATTTGATGCTTTTTACCAAATATAATAAATCATATACTTCACGAACTTTTCAGAGCTTGATTACAATTCGTTTGATTTTCCTTAACTGCGTCATTGACAACAATGACGCAAAGAATTACATGAAATCCTTCAATATGGCACAAGCATCGAAAGATTAGAAGAGTGAAATGCTCTACCAATAACGAGTTTTCACATTTATCATTTACTTGTGTGTAAAGGGTGACGAAAAAATACAACGAAGCCGAAATCGATTTAACCACCAGTACCCTCGAATATCGTTTTAATGCTTTACTACGAGGTGAATACTTCTCAATGTGATATACTAAGAAGTTTTCCTCAAAAGACACGCGCTTTGAATTGAATGCTTATTAAGAAAATTGCGTGTATACATCGGGTGACCGAAAAACCTTCTCAGTCTGCTTTATCAAGTTTTTTCTTTTTTGTCAAAATTGACACACGATTTTGATTTGATTCCTGAAACAGTACACAAAAGGTGACGAAATAAGGTAGTAAAGGTGTTTTCTCCCAGATAAAAAATTGGATACATGAGTCAGAACAATATAAAGGTGACGGAAAAAATCCGGTAAACGTTTCAAAATGGATTTAAACCACAATTTGGTTTGCTTTTGTGCATAACGACGATATATCACTTTGGATATAGTTGCACGAATCTCGTTCCGTTTTTATTACGAATTTGTCCTTTGGACTAGATAGCTCAAATCCATTAGCCAGTCTCCAGGAGACATTTTTTTTTTTTTTTGCTTTTAAATGCTCAAGAGTGACGAAATTGACTCATTTGCATGCATGTCAATGATGTTTTATTTGGTACTCAACATATAACATTCTTGAAGTAATCACAGCTGAGAGATACATGACAAAGAATAAATTTTCTTCAGCTTCTTAATGATACATGCACATTTTTCTCTTGAGGTATGTTGTCTGTGTGGGTTTATAATGGAAAGGAATGTTAAAAGCTGACATAACCGGAAGGTTGTTAACGAGATGTCGAGTGGTAAGCGCATATACACAATCTAAAATTATTGAAATCTAGGCCTATGGTCATCCTTTCTGTTTAAGGAGGAAAACACGTATTTTTGTAGAGAGCGACTTTTATATGGCACATTGTTGGAATATCACCTACAGGGGACACTGCATGGTATAACAATTTGTTACTGTCTGATGTGTTTGTAACAAGCTTCTCTAAATTATAAATTTGTCTGCAATACAAAATTCTTGATAAAAGCACTTTCAGACCAAAAAGAAAGGGGCGTTAGATTTGATCAAATAGTTGGCCATAAAAAGACAGCGTCATGATTCTCATTTTTCGTTTCGTCACAATTTATGTAGAGCTGTTTAATGCATTTGACTGAAAACATATGTCACGCGAAGTAAATTCTCCATAAAACACATTGACATGCATGCAAGTAAACCCATTTTGTCTCTCTTTTTAGCAATTTGAAAGAAAAACTGTCTCCGGGAGACTGGCTAATGGATTTGAGCCATCTAGTCCAAAGGACCGATTCGTAATAAAACCGAATGAGATTCATGCAACTCTAGCCAAAGAAATATAATCATCGTTAGGCACACGTTTAGTCGTAATGATCAGTCGACGTTTATATTAATATGACTCGTGCATTTAGGCACTTAAATGAAAAGTAAAAATATATGGGAGAAAATGTCTTTACTGACTCCTTTCGTCACCTTTTGTGTACCATACTGACGTTTTCCCCAAACACTTTGCATTCGAGTGCTCAAATTGTATGAGGGAGTTGAACATAAAGGGTCACGAAACAAGGGGGCAAGAGTGACGAAGTAGATTTAGCCAACAATTTCCTTTGCTTCTACCATTACGATAATTTATCACTTTGGTTCCAGTTGGATTTACGTCATTGTAATTTTTATGCGCCTTACCAAATTCAATTAAATGATACAAGAAGTATTCAAAGGTAAATCATTTGATATAAAAGAATAAAATGATTCCTTCTATAACGCACAAACATATAACGATTTGCTCCGTAAAGTTCTCTCCAAGATTACGAGTTTACGTGTTTCACTTTGTGCATGAGACATCTCTATATAAAGGGTGACGAAATAAACAAACGACTACCGTGACGGTGTCTTCTTGTTCTCCAACAATTTCATCAAATTGCACACAGCTATGTTTTATTGCTGAAAGTGCTTTATCAAGAATTTTGTATTGCAGGCAAATATAATTTAGAAAAGCGGGATGAAAATACATCAGACAGTTTTAACTACAGGGTGACAAAAAACGGCGGCAAGGGCACCGAAATTCATTTAGCAAACGATATGCAATATACCAAAAAGGTATTCCACATTGCCCATCAGAGCACTGACGTTTGCACGATAGACTTGTGTTTTCCATTGGAGTGCTCAAATAAAAAGAGTGACGAAACGAGGCGGGAAAGATATCACTTGTCACTTGAAGAAAATTCTGCAAGTGACTGATTCTTCATTCTTTTATCTTTTCTGTAAGTGGAAATTTAGTGTGATTCATAAGCAGAGCAAATAATCAATTTCGTCACCCTTCCGCCTTTCCATGCCACGATGTCTTCGGATGACAAATTGACAAGCATTGAAATTTCAAAACGAAGTAATATGATAATAGGGTATGAAACCACAGCATTTTCTCTTTTTAAATTGATTTCGTCGTAGTTGCCACCTTTTTTTCGTCATCAGATTATAACGTCCTATGAATTCCCATTTTCTAACCACCCCTCTAAATTGTATTTCTCTTCAATCAAGTTTTTGATTTAGGACTTTTAGGGTATATTACTTATATCGACAATAGTGACGAAATCGATTCAGTCAGCAACATGTTTGAATAAAACCGTGGATCATTCTATTACCTTCTATTGAAATGCATGCGTTTTATTTTCGCTTAATTGCGTCATTTACAGTAATGACGCAAAGAATAAAATGATTCCTTATATAAAGCATAAGCATTTAAAGACTTACTCCGTAAAGTGCTCTCCCAGATACGCGTTTTAGTACGCTCAAATATCAAAATAAAGTAAAACATTTACGGAGAGGTGAATGCTTCTCCATTTTCTGTACTATGAAGATACTCGCTTAAAATCTAATGTTTGAAACACACTGGATGTATACAAAGGGTAACCAAAAAAGCTACTCAGTCTCCATTATCAATTCTTTTCAAAATGGACACGCGCTTTTGATTTGATTACTGAAGCACAGAGACAGTACACAAAAGGTAAAGAAAGAAGGCAGTAAAGACGGTTACTCCCAGAAATTTATTCTTAAATACATGAGTCAGATTGAAATAAAGGGTAACAAAAAAGGAGGCAAACGTGAAGAAATTGATTTAGCAAACAATTTGGTCTCCTAATGTATTACGATGATATCCAAAGTAATAATTTTGGATAGAGTTGCATGAATCTAATTTGGTTTTATTGCGATTTTTCTACAAGTGATTTGTTCTGTTGTGTAGATGGGTCTAATGCATTAGACAAGTCTCCGGGGATATGTCTTTTGCTTTCTGATGCTCAAGAGCGACGAAATAATCGACTTAGTCCACGATTTGCTTTGCTTATAACTCACATTCTTCTTTCATTTTCGCTAGAGATGCATCCATGTCAATGCGTTTTATGAAGAGTTTACTGCGAGTGACATGTGTCTCACTTGGTGCACTCAAATGCATGAGACAGCTCTACGTAAAGGGTGACGAAATAAAAAGACAACCATGACGATATCTTCTTCTGGCCAACTATTATGTTCAGCAATTTCATCAAATCACACATCGCTTTGTTGTACTTCTCAAAGTGCTTCATCAAGAATTTTGTTTTGTAGACAATTATAATTCAGAGAAGCGGGTTCCAAATGCATCAGACAGTTTAACTACAGGGTGACAAAAAACGGAGGCAAGAGCGACGAAATCCATTTAGTAAACGATATGCAAGTAATATTCCGAAACAATTGCACACTAGTATTATACACTGACGTTTCCTTCAAACACTTTGCGTTCGAGTGCTCAAATGTATGAGGAAGTTGAACATAAAGGGTCACGAAACAAGGCGGTAGGAGTGACGAAGTTGATTTAGCCCACAATTCACTTTGCTTGTACATTACGATGATTTATCACATTGGTCTCAGTTGGATTCATCTCATTCTGTTTTATGAAGCAAATCGTGAGCTAAATCGTTTTCGTCACCCTTGCCGCCTTTTTTCGTCTTTCTTTCTGTTTGAGAAGCAAAACACGTATTTTTGTAGAGAACGACTTTTATATGGCACATTTGTTGGGCAATCACGTACAGGCGACACTGGTATAACAATTTGTTCAATTACCTATGCTGACTCCATTTCGTCATCGTCGCCTTTTTTCGTCACCCTTTCTTCAATTCTTCATAGAGAACACTGAGATGAATGTAACTGTAACCAAAATGGTATATCGATGTGTTGTATAAGCAAAGCAAATCGTGCGCTAAGTCGATTTCGTCACCATTGCCACCTTTTTTTCGTCATCCTTTCTGTTTGAGGAGAAAAACACATTTTTGTAGAGGACGACTTTTATATGGCTTATTGTTGGAAATCACCTACATTGGACACTGGTATAACAATTTGTTGTATTACCTAGGCTGCCTCCAATTCGTCATCTTGTCGCCTTTATTCGTCACCCTTTATGTAAAACTCTCTAAATGCATTGGAGCTTCTAGTCCAAAGCACATGTCATTTGAAGAAAGTTCTTCATAGACAACACTGAGATGTATGTAACTGTAACTAAAATTTTATATCAATGTGTTGCATACGCAAAGCAAATCGTCTATGCAAGTCTAACATGTTGTTTACCTAAGCTGACTTCATTTCGTCTTCTTTGTCGCCTTTTTTTTTTTGTCACCCTTTATTTACAACTCTTTCATTCATTGGAGCTTCTAGTCCACAGCATGTCACTTGAAGACAGTTTTTGATAAAGAAAACTGAAATTCATGTAACTGCAACCAAAATGGTATATCAATGGTATATCAAATCGTGAACTAAATCGATTTCTTGACAGAGCCTAATTTTTCCGTCATCATTTCTGTTTGAAAAGCAGAACACATTTTTTTTTTTTCTTGCGAAATGCGTTTATATGACACATTGATGGGTGTTCACCTACAGAGGAAACTGGTATAAAAATTTGTTGTAGGCTGAATAGGCTGAATCCATTTTCGTCATCGTTGGCGCTTTTTTTCGTCATCGTTTCTGTTTGAAAAGCAAAACTCGCTTTTCTTTACAGAACGTCTTTGATATCGCCCATCTGCAGACATGCAACTACAGGGCAAATTGACTCTATTTCGTCATCGTTGTGTTAAGCAATTTCATCAAAGCGCCCACCGCTTTCTTTTACTTCTCAAAGTGCTTTATAAAGAATTTTGTATTGGAGACAAATATAACTCACAGAAGCAGTATAACAAATACATCAGACATTTTAACTATAGGTTGACGATAAACGGCGGCAAGGGCCACGAAATCCATTTAGCACGATATATGCAAGTAATATAGCGAAACGTTGTACCAAATCACATAGTAGTATTATATACTGCTTCCCCCAAACACTTTGCATTCGAGTGGTCAAATGTATGAGCGAGTTCAACATAGAGTGTCACGAAACAAGGCGGCAAGAGTGACGAAGTAGATATTACGACGATTTATCAGTTTGGTTCCAGTTTGATTCATCTCGTTCTGTTTTTGTTTTTCTCAATTCTCTTCAAGTGACTTCTGGTCTCAAACAAGAAAGTTGTTTATCGCTAACATTGAGAAGCAAAACTTTATTTGGTAAAGTGATGCGCAATTGATGTAATATCTACGCAGTTTTATTGGGGAAATAGATTTCTTCGAACTGTTTCGCTTTTTAGTTTTTCACTCTCATTTTACGGAAGGTTGATGTATTTGAGCCCTCTATTTCAAATCACTTGTTACTTGAAGGAAGTTCTTTATAAGAGAAACTCCCAAGTGTAACAAAATTGCCATAGATACGTGATGTAGAAACGAATCAAATTGTGACCTAAATCGATTTTGTCACCCTTGTCCCCTTTTCATATCACGATATCTTTTTTAGGAGAGAACTTAATTCGGATGACAGATTGGCAAGCATTGCAACTTCAAAAATAAGTATGACGATATGGTAGATTACCACAGCATTTTCTTTTTAGTTAAAGAGATTTCGTCCTAATTTTAACCCACTTCTCTAAATTCTATTTCCCTCCAATACACAAAGTTTTTGATAAAGGATTCTGAGAGTATATAACGATTTTGTATATTACTTATACCGACAATAGTGACAAAATCGATTCAGCCAGTAACATGTTTGAATAGAAAATTAGATCATCGTACTACTTTTCTTCGAAATGCATCCTGCTTATTGTGCAAATACATCATTGACTGAAAAGGAATTTGATGCTTTTTACCAAATATAATAAATCATATACTTCACGAACTTTTCAGAGCTTGATTACAATTCGTTTGATTTTCCTTAACTGCGTCATTGACAACAATGACGCAAAGAATTACATGAAATCCTTCAATATGGCACAAGCATCGAAAGATTAGAAGAGTGAAATGCTCTACCAATAACGAGTTTTCACATTTATCATTTACTTGTGTGTAAAGGGTGACGAAAAAATACAACGAAGCCGAAATCGATTTAACCACCAGTACCCTCGAATATCGTTTTAATGCTTTACTACGAGGTGAATACTTCTCAATGTGATATACTAAGAAGTTTTCCTCAAAAGACACGCGCTTTGAATTGAATGCTTATTAAGAAAATTGCGTGTATACATCGGGTGACCGAAAAACCTTCTCAGTCTGCTTTATCAAGTTTTTTCTTTTTTGTCAAAATTGACACACGATTTTGATTTGATTCCTGAAACAGTACACAAAAGGTGACGAAATAAGGTAGTAAAGGTGTTTTCTCCCAGATAAAAAATTGGATACATGAGTCAGAACAATATAAAGGTGACGGAAAAAATCCGGTAAACGTTTCAAAATGGATTTAAACCACAATTTGGTTTGCTTTTGTGCATAACGACGATATATCACTTTGGATATAGTTGCACGAATCTCGTTCCGTTTTTATTACGAATTTGTCCTTTGGACTAGATAGCTCAAATCCATTAGCCAGTCTCCAGGAGACATTTTTTTTTTTTTTTGCTTTTAAATGCTCAAGAGTGACGAAATTGACTCATTTGCATGCATGTCAATGATGTTTTATTTGGTACTCAACATATAACATTCTTGAAGTAATCACAGCTGAGAGATACATGACAAAGAATAAATTTTCTTCAGCTTCTTAATGATACATGCACATTTTTCTCTTGAGGTATGTTGTCTGTGTGGGTTTATAATGGAAAGGAATGTTAAAAGCTGACATAACCGGAAGGTTGTTAACGAGATGTCGAGTGGTAAGCGCATATACACAATCTAAAATTATTGAAATCTAGGCCTATGGTCATCCTTTCTGTTTAAGGAGGAAAACACGTATTTTTGTAGAGAGCGACTTTTATATGGCACATTGTTGGAATATCACCTACAGGGGACACTGCATGGTATAACAATTTGTTACTGTCTGATGTGTTTGTAACAAGCTTCTCTAAATTATAAATTTGTCTGCAATACAAAATTCTTGATAAAAGCACTTTCAGACCAAAAAGAAAGGGGCGTTAGATTTGATCAAATAGTTGGCCATAAAAAGACAGCGTCATGATTCTCATTTTTCGTTTCGTCACAATTTATGTAGAGCTGTTTAATGCATTTGACTGAAAACATATGTCACGCGAAGTAAATTCTCCATAAAACACATTGACATGCATGCAAGTAAACCCATTTTGTCTCTCTTTTTAGCAATTTGAAAGAAAAACTGTCTCCGGGAGACTGGCTAATGGATTTGAGCCATCTAGTCCAAAGGACCGATTCGTAATAAAACCGAATGAGATTCATGCAACTCTAGCCAAAGAAATATAATCATCGTTAGGCACACGTTTAGTCGTAATGATCAGTCGACGTTTATATTAATATGACTCGTGCATTTAGGCACTTAAATGAAAAGTAAAAATATATGGGAGAAAATGTCTTTACTGACTCCTTTCGTCACCTTTTGTGTACCATACTGACGTTTTCCCCAAACACTTTGCATTCGAGTGCTCAAATTGTATGAGGGAGTTGAACATAAAGGGTCACGAAACAAGGGGGCAAGAGTGACGAAGTAGATTTAGCCAACAATTTCCTTTGCTTCTACCATTACGATAATTTATCACTTTGGTTCCAGTTGGATTTACGTCATTGTAATTTTATGCGCCTTACCAAATTCAATTAAATGATACAAGAAGTATTCAAAGGTAAATCATTTGATATAAAAGAATAAATGATTCCTTCTATAACGCACAAACATATAACGATTTGCTCCGTAAAGTCTCTCCAAGATTACGAGTTTACGTGTTTCACTTTGTGCATGAGACATCTCTATATAAAGGGTGACGAAATAAACAAACGACTACCGTGACGGTGTCTTCTTGTTCTCCAACAATTTCATCAAATTGCACACAGCTATGTTTTATTGCTGAAAGTGCTTATCAAGAATTTGTATTGCAGGCAAATAAATTTAGAAAAGCGGGATGAAAATACATCAGACAGTTTTAACTACAGGGTGACAAAAAACGGCGGCAAGGGCACCGAAATTCATTTAGCAAACGATATGCAATATACCAAAAAGGTATTCCACATTGCCCATCAGAGCACTGACGTTTGCACGATAGACTTGTGTTTTCCATTGGAGTGCTCAAATAAAAAGAGTG
This sequence comes from Diadema setosum, assembly GCF_964275005.1. Classification (NCBI taxonomy): domain Eukaryota; kingdom Metazoa; phylum Echinodermata; class Echinoidea; order Diadematoida; family Diadematidae; genus Diadema; species Diadema setosum. The sequence goes on along the minus strand of NC_092701.1, from coordinate 14,776,798 downwards.
ACGAAACGAGGCGGGAAAGATATCACTTGTCACTTGAAGAAAATTCTGCAAGTGACTGATTCTTCATTCTTTTATCTTTTCTGTAAGTGGAAATTTAGTGTGATTCATAAGCAGAGCAAATAATCATTTCGTCACCCTTCCGCCTTTCCATGCCACGATGTCTTCGGATGACAAATTGACAAGCATTGAAATTTCAAACGAAGTAATATGATAATAGGGTATGAACCACAGCATTTCTCTTTTTAAATTGATTTCGTCGTAGTTGCCACCTTTTTTTCGTCATCAGATTATAACGTCTATGAATTCCCATTTCTAACCACCCCTCTAAATTGTATTTCTCTTCAATCAAGTTTTTGATTTAGGACTTTTAGGGTATATTACTTATATCGACAATAGTGACGAAATCGATTCAGTCAGCAACATGTTTGATTAAAACCGTGGATCATTCTATTACCTTCTATTGAAATGCATGCGTTTTATTTTCGCTTAATTGCGTCATTTACAGTAATGACGCAAAGAATAAAATGATTCCTTATATAAAGCATAAGCATTTTAAAGACTTACTCCGTAAAGTGCTCTCCAGTTACGCGTTTAGTACGCTCAAATATCAAAATAAAGTAAAACATTTACGGAGAGGTGAATGCTTCTCCATTTTCTGTACTATGAAGATACTCGCTTAAAATCTAATGTTTGAAAACACACTGGATGTTACAAAGGGTACCAAAAAAGCTACTCAGTCTCCATTATCAATTCTTTTCAAAATGGACACGCGCTTTTGATTTGATTACTGAAGCACAGAGACAGTACACAAAAGGTAAGAAAGAAGGCAGTAAAGACGGTTACTTCCCAGAAATTTATTCTTAAATACATGAGTCAGATGAAATAAAAGAGTAACAAAAAAGGAGGCAAACGTGAAGAAATTGATTTAGCAAACAATTTGGTCTCCTAATGTATTACGATGATATCCAAAGTAATATTTTGGATAGAGTTGCATGAATCTAATTTGTTTTATGCGATTTTTCTACAAGTGATTTGTTCTGTTGTGTAGAATGGGTCTAATGCATTAGACAAGTCTGCCGGGGATATGTCTTTGCTTTCTGATGCTCAAGAGCGACGAAATAATCGACTTAGTCCACGATTTGCTTTGCTTATAACTCACATTCTTCTTTCATTTTCGCTAGAGATGCATCCATGTCAATGCGTTTATGAAGAGTTTACTGCGAGTGACATGTGTCTCACTTGGTGCACTCAAATGCATGAGACAGCTCTACGTAAAGGGTGACGAAATAAAAGACAACATGACGATATCTTCTTCTGGCCAACTATTATGTTCAGCAATTTCATCAAATCACACATCTCTTTGTTGTACTTCTCAAAGTGCTTCATCAAGAATTTTGTTTTGTAGACAATTATAATTCAGAGAAGCGGGTTCCAAATGCATCAGACAGTTTAACTACAGGGTGACAAAAAACGGAGGCAAGAGCGACGAAATCCATTTAGTAAACGATATGCAAGTAATTCCGAAACAATTGCACACTAGTATTATACACTGACGTTCCTTCAAACACTTTGCGTTCGAGTGCTCAAATGTATGAGGAAGTTGAACATAAAGGGTCACGAAACAAGGCGGTAGGAGTGACGAAGTTGATTTAGCCCCACAATTCACTTTGCTTGTACATACGATGATTTATCACATTGGTCTCAGTTGGATTCATCTCATTTGTTTTATGAAGCAAATCGTGAGCTAAATCGGTTTTCGTCACCCTTGCCGCCTTTTTTCGTCTTTCTTTCTGTTTGAGAAGCAAAACACGTATTTTTGTAGAGAACGACTTTTAATATGGCACATTTGTTGGGCAATCACGTACAGGCGACACTGGTATAACAAATTTGTTGAATTACCTATGCTGACTCCATTTCGTCATCGTCGCCTTTTTTCTCACCCTTTCTTCATTCTTCATAGAAAACACTGAGATGATGTAACTTAACCAAAATGGGATATCGATGTGTTGTATAAGCAAAGCAATCGTGCGCTAAGTCGATTTCGTCACCATTGCCACCTTTTTTTCGTCATCCTTTCTGTTTGAGGAGAAAAACACATTTTTGTAGAGGACGACTTTTATATGGCTTATTGTTGGAAATCACCTACATTGGACACTGGTATAACAATTTGTTGTATTACCTAGGCTGCCTCCAATTCGTCATCTTGTCGCCTTTATTCGTCACCCTTTATGTAAAACTCTCTAAATGCATTGGAGCTTCTAGTCCAAAGCACATGTCATTTGAAGAAAGTTCTTCATAGACCAACACTGAGATGTATGTAACTGTAACTAAAATTTATATCAATGTGTGCATACGCAAAGCAAATCGTCAATGCAAGTCTAACATGTTGTTTACCTAAGCTGACTTCATTTCGTCTTCTTTGTCGCTTTTTTTTTGTCACCCTTTATTTACAACTCTTTCATTCATTGGAGCTTCTAGTCCACAGCATGTCACTTGAAGACAGTTTTGATAAAGAAAACTGAAATTCATGTAACTGCAACCAAAATGGTATATCAATGGTATATCAAATCGTGAACTAAATCGATTTCTTGACAGAGCCTAATTTTTCGTCATCATTTCTGTTTGAAAAGCAGAACACTTTTTTTTTTTTTGCGAAATGCGTTTATATGACACATGATGTAACGTCGAGTCTATGACACATTGATGGGTGTTCACCTACAGAGGAAACTGGTATAAAAATTTGTTGTAGGCTGAATAGGCTGAATCCATTTTCGTCATCGTTGGCGCTTTTTTTCGTCATCGTTTCTGTTTGAAAAGCAAAACTCGCTTTTCTTTACAGAACGTCTTTGATATCGCCCATCTGCAGACATGCAACTACAGGGCAAATTGACTCTATTTCGTCATCGTTGTGTTAAGCAATTTCATCAAAGCGCCCACCGCTTTCTTTTACTTCTCAAAGTGCTTTATAAAGAATTTTGTATTGGAGACAAATATAACTCACAGAAGCAGTATAACAAATACATCAGACATTTTAACTATAGGTTGACGATAAACGGCGGCAAGGGCCACGAAATCCATTTAGCACGATATATGCAAGTAATATAGCGAAACGTTGTACCAAATCACATAGTAGTATTATATACTGCTTCCCCCAAACACTTTGCATTCGAGTGGTCAAATGTATGAGCGAGTTCAACATAGAGTGTCACGAAACAAGGCGGCAAGAGTGACGAAGTAGATATTACGACGATTTATCAGTTTGGTTCCAGTTTGATTCATCTCGTTCTGTTTTTGTTTTTCTCAATTCTCTTCAAGTGACTTCTGGTCTCAAACAAGAAAGTTGTTTATCGCTAACATTGAGAAGCAAAACTTTATTTGGTAAAGTGATGCGCAATTGATGTAATATCTACGCAGTTTTATTGGGGAAATAGATTTCTTCGAACTGTTTCGCTTTTTAGTTTTTCACTCTCATTTTACGGAAGGTTGATGTATTTGAGCCCTCTATTTCAAATCACTTGTTACTTGAAGGAAGTTCTTTATAAGAGAAACTCCCAAGTGTAACAAAATTGCCATAGATACGTGATGTAGAAACGAATCAAATTGTGACCTAAATCGATTTTGTCACCCTTGTCCCCTTTTTATATCACGATATCTTTTTTAGGAGAGAACTTAATTCGGATGACAGATTGGCAAGCATTGCAACTTCAAAAATAAGTATGACGATATGGTAGATTACCACAGCATTTTCTTTTTAGTTAAAGAGATTTCGTCCTAATTTTAACCCACTTCTCTAAATTCTATTTCCCTCCAATACACAAAGTTTTTGATAAAGGATTCTGAGAGTATATAACGATTTTGTATATTACTTATACCGACAATAGTGACAAAATCGATTCAGCCAGTAACATGTTTGAATAGAAAATTAGATCATCGTACTACTTTTCTTCGAAATGCATCCTGCTTATTGTGCAAATACATCATTGACTGAAAAGGAATTTGATGCTTTTTACCAAATATAATAAATCATATACTTCACGAACTTTTCAGAGCTTGATTACAATTCGTTTGATTTTCCTTAACTGCGTCATTGACAACAATGACGCAAAGAATTACATGAAATCCTTCAATATGGCACAAGCATCGAAAGATTAGAAGAGTGAAATGCTCTACCAATAACGAGTTTTCACATTTATCATTTACTTGTGTGTAAAGGGTGACGAAAAAATACAACGATGCCGAAATCGATTTAACCACCAGTACCCTCGAATATCGTTTTAATGCTTTACTACGAGGTGAATACTTCTCAATGTGATATACTAAGAAGTTTTCCTCAAAAGACACGCGCTTTGAATTGAATGCTTATTAAGAAAATTGCGTGTATACATCGGGTGACCGAAAAACCTTCTCAGTCTGCTTTATCAAGTTTTTTCTTTTTTGTCAAAATTGACACACGATTTTGATTTGATTCCTGAAACAGTACACAAAAGGTGACGAAATAAGGTAGTAAAGGTGTTTTCTCCCAGATAAAAAATTGGATACATGAGTCAGAACAATATAAAGGTGACGGAAAAAATCCGGTAAACGTTTCAAAATGGATTTAAACCACAATTTGGTTTGCTTTTGTGCATAACGACGATATATCACTTTGGATATAGTTGCACGAATCTCGTTCCGTTTTTATTACGAATTTGTCCTTTGGACTAGATAGCTCAAATCCATTAGCCAGTCTCCAGGAGACATTTTTTTTTTTTTTTGCTTTTAAATGCTCAAGAGTGACGAAATTGACTCATTTGCATGCATGTCAATGATGTTTTATTTGGTACTCAACATATAACATTCTTGAAGTAATCACAGCTGAGAGATACATGACAAAGAATAAATTTTCTTCAGCTTCTTAATGATACATGCACATTTTTCTCTTGAGGTATGTTGTCTGTGTGGGTTTATAATGGAAAGGAATGTTAAAAGCTGACATAACCGGAAGGTTGTTAACGAGATGTCGAGTGGTAAGCGCATATACACAATCTAAAATTATTGAAATCTAGGCCTATGGTCATCCTTTCTGTTTAAGGAGGAAAACACGTATTTTTGTAGAGAGCGACTTTTATATGGCACATTGTTGGAATATCACCTACAGGGGACACTGCATGGTATAACAATTTGTTACTGTCTGATGTGTTTGTAACAAGCTTCTCTAAATTATAAATTTGTCTGCAATACAAAATTCTTGATAAAAGCACTTTCAGACCAAAAAGAAAGGGGCGTTAGATTTGATCAAATAGTTGGCCATAAAAAGACAGCGTCATGATTCTCATTTTTCGTTTCGTCACAATTTATGTAGAGCTGTTTAATGCATTTGACTGAAAACATATGTCACGCGAAGTAAATTCTCCATAAAACACATTGACATGCATGCAAGTAAACCCATTTTGTCTCTCTTTTTAGCAATTTGAAAGAAAAACTGTCTCCGGGAGACTGGCTAATGGATTTGAGCCATCTAGTCCAAAGGACCGATTCGTAATAAAACCGAATGAGATTCATGCAACTCTAGCCAAAGAAATATAATCATCGTTAGGCACACGTTTAGTCGTAATGATCAGTCGACGTTTATATTAATATGACTCGTGCATTTAGGCACTTAAATGAAAAGTAAAAATATATGGGAGAAAATGTCTTTACTGACTCCTTTCGTCACCTTTTGTGTACCATACTGACGTTTTCCCCAAACACTTTGCATTCGAGTGCTCAAATTGTATGAGGGAGTTGAACATAAAGGGTCACGAAACAAGGGGGCAAGAGTGACGAAGTAGATTTAGCCAACAATTTCCTTTGCTTCTACCATTACGATAATTTATCACTTTGGTTCCAGTTGGATTTACGTCATTGTAATTTTTATGCGCCTTACCAAATTCAATTAAATGATACAAGAAGTATTCAAAGGTAAATCATTTGATATAAAAGAATAAAATGATTCCTTCTATAACGCACAAACATATAACGATTTGCTCCGTAAAGTTCTCTCCAAGATTACGAGTTTACGTGTTTCACTTTGTGCATGAGACATCTCTATATAAAGGGTGACGAAATAAACAAACGACTACCGTGACGGTGTCTTCTTGTTCTCCAACAATTTCATCAAATTGCACACAGCTATGTTTTATTGCTGAAAGTGCTTTATCAAGAATTTTGTATTGCAGGCAAATATAATTTAGAAAAGCGGGATGAAAATACATCAGACAGTTTTAACTACAGGGTGACAAAAAACGGCGGCAAGGGCACCGAAATTCATTTAGCAAACGATATGCAATATACCAAAAAGGTATTCCACATTGCCCATCAGAGCACTGACGTTTGCACGATAGACTTGTGTTTTCCATTGGAGTGCTCAAATAAAAAGAGTGACGAAACGAGGCGGGAAAGAAATCACTTGTCACTTGAAGAAAATTCTGCAAGTGACTGATTCTTCATTCTTTTATCTTTTCTGTAAGTGGAAATTTAGTGTGATTCATAAGCAGAGCAAATAATCAATTTCGTCACCCTTCCGCCTTTCCATGCCACGATGTCTTCGGATGACAAATTGACAAGCATTGAAATTTCAAAACGAAGTAATATGATAATAGGGTATGAAACCACAGCATTTTCTCTTTTTATATTGATTTCGTCGCAGTTGCCACCTTTTTTTCGTCATCAGATTATAACGTCCTATGAATTCCCATTTTCTAACCACCCCTCTAAATTGTATTTCTCTTCAATCAAGTTTTTGATTTAGGACTTTTAGGGTATATTACTTATATCGACAATAGTGACGAAATCGATTCAGTCAGCAACATGTTTGAATAAAACCGTGGATCATTCTATTACCTTCTATTGAAATGCATGCGTTTTATTTTCGCTTAATTGCGTCATTTACAGTAATGACGCAAAGAATAAAATGATTCCTTATATAAAGCATAAGCATTTAAAGACTTACTCCGTAAAGTGCTCTCCCAGATACGCGTTTTAGTACGCTCAAATATCAAAATAAAGTAAAACATTTACGGAGAGGTGAATGCTTCTCCATTTTCTGTACTATGAAGATACTCGCTTGAAATCTAATGTTTGAAACACACTGGATGTATACAAAGGGTGACCAAAAAAGCTACTCAGTCTCCATTATCAATTCTTTTCAAAATGGACACGCGCTTTTGATTTGATTACTGAAGCACAGAGACAGTACACAAAAGGTAAAGAAAGAAGGCAGTAAAGACGGTTACTCCCAGAAATTTATTCTTAAATACATGAGTCAGATTGAAATAAAGGGTAACAAAAAAGGAGGCAAACGTGAAGAAATTGATTTAGCAAACAATTTGGTCTCCTAATGTATTACGATGATATCCAAAGTAATAATTTTGGATAGAGTTGCATGAATCTAATTTGGTTTTATTGCGATTTTTCTACAAGTGATTTGTTCTGTTGTGTAGATGGGTCTAATGCATTAGACAAGTCTCCGGGGATATGTCTTTTGCTTTCTGATGCTCAAGAGCGACGAAATAATCGACTTAGTCCACGATTTGCTTTCCTTATAACTCACATTCTTCTTTCATTTTCGCTAGAGATGCATCCATGTCAATGCGTTTTATGAAGAGTTTACTGCGAGTGACATGTGTCTCACTTGGTGCACTCAAATGCATGAGACAGCTCTACGTAAAGGGTGACGAAATAAAAAGACAACCATGACGATATCTTCTTCTGGCCAACTATTATGTTCAGCAATTTCATCAAATCACACATCGCTTTGTTGTACTTCTCAAAGTGCTTCATCAAGAATTTTGTTTTGTAGACAATTATAATTCAGAGAAGCGGGTTCCAAATGCATCAGACAGTTTAACTACAGGGTGACAAAAAACGGAGGCAAGAGCGACGAAATCCATTTAGTAAACGATATGCAAGTAATATTCCGAAACAATTGCACACTAGTATTATACACTGACGTTTCCTTCAAACACTTTGCGTTCGAGTGCTCAAATGTATGAGGAAGTTGAACATAAAGGGTCACGAAACAAGGCGGTAGGAGTGACGAAGTTGATTTAGCCCACAATTCACTTTGCTTGTACATTACGATGATTTATCACATTGGTCTCAGTTGGATTCATCTCATTCTGTTTTATGAAGCAAATCGTGAGCTAAATCGTTTTCGTCACCCTTGCCGCCTTTTTTCGTCTTTCTTTCTGTTTGAGAAGCAAAACACGTATTTTTGTAGAGAACGACTTTTATATGGCACATTTGTTGGGCAATCACGTACAGGCGACACTGGTATAACAATTTGTTCAATTACCTATGCTGACTCCATTTCGTCATCGTCGCCTTTTTTCGTCACCCTTTCTTCAATTCTTCATAGAGAACACTGAGATGAATGTAACTGTAACCAAAATGGTATATCGATGTGTTGTATAAGCAAAGCAAATCGTGCGCTAAGTCGATTTCGTCACCATTGCCACCTTTTTTTCGTCATCCTTTCTGTTTGAGGAGAAAAACACATTTTTGTAGAGGACGACTTTTATATGGCTTATTGCTGGAAATCACCTACATTGGACACTGGTATAACAATTTGTTGTATTACCTAGGCTGCCTCCAATTCGTCATCTTGTCGCCTTTATTCGTCACCCTTTATGTAAAACTCTCTAAATGCATTGGAGCTTCTAGTCCAAAGCACATGTCATTTGAAGAAAGTTCTTCATAGACAACACTGAGATGTATGTAACTGTAACTAAAATTTTATATCAATGTGTTGCATACGCAAAGCAAATCGTCTATGCAAGTCTAACATGTTGTTTACCTAAGCTGACTTCATTTCGTCTTCTTTGTCGCCTTTTTTTTTTGTCACCCTTTATTTACAACTCTTTCATTCATTGGAGCTTCTAGTCCACAGCATGTCACTTGAAGACAGTTTTTGATAAAGAAAACTGAAATTCATGTAACTGCAACCAAAATGGTATATCAATGGTATATCAAATCGTGAACTAAATCGATTTCTTGACAGAGCCTAATTTTTCCGTCATCATTTCTGTTTGAAAAGCAGAACACATTTTTTTTTTTTTTTTTTTGCGAAATGCGTTTATATGACACATTGATGGGTGTTCACCTACAGAGGAAACTGGTATAAAAATTTGTTGTAGGCTGAATAGGCTGAATCCATTTTCGTCATCGTTGGCGCTTTTTTTCGTCATCGTTTCTGTTTGAAAAGCAAAACTCGCTTTTCTTTACAGAACGTCTTTGATATCGCCCATCTGCAGACATGCAACTACAGGGCAAATTGACTCTATTTCGTCATCGTTGTGTTAAGCAATTTCATCAAAGCGTCCACCGCTTTCTTTTACTTCTCAAAGTGCTTTATAAAGAATTTTGTATTGGAGACAAATATAACTCACAGAAGCAGTATAACAAATACATCAGACATTTTAACTATAGGTTGACGATAAACGGCGGCAAGGGCCACGAAATCCATTTAGCACGATATATGCAAGTAATATAGCGAAACGTTGTACCAAATCACATAGTAGTATTATATACTGCTTCCCCCAAACACTTTGCATTCGAGTGGTCAAATGTATGAGCGAGTTCAACATAGAGTGTCACGAAACAAGGCGGCAAGAGTGACGAAGTAGATATTACGACGATTTATCAGTTTGGTTCCAGTTTGATTCATCTCGTTCTGTTTTTGTTTTTCTCAATTCTCTTCAAGTGACTTCTGGTCTCAAACAAGAAAGTTGTTTATCGCAAACATTGAGAAGCAAAACTTTATTTGGTAAAGTGATGCGCAATTGATGTAATATCTACGCAGTTTTATTGGGGAAATAGATTTCTTCGAACTGTTTCGCTTTTTAGTTTTTCACTCTCATTTTACGGAAGGTTGATGTATTTGAGCCCTCTATTTCAAATCACTTGTTACTTGAAGGAAGTTCTTTATAAGAGAAACTCCCAAGTGTAACAAAATTGCCATAGATACGTGATGTAGAAACGAATCAAATTGTGACCTAAATCGATTTTGTCACCCTTGTCCCCTTTTCATATCACGATATCTTTTTTAGAAGAGAACTTAATTCGGATGACAGATTGGCAAGCATTGCAACTTCAAAAATAAGTATGACGATATGGTAGATTACCACAGCATTTTCTTTTTAGTTAAAGAGATTTCGTCCTAATTTTAACCCACTTCTCTAAATTCTATTTCCCTCCAATACACAAAGTTTTTGATAAAGGATTCTGAGAGTATATAACGATTTTGTATATTACTTATACCGACAATAGTGACAAAATCGATTCAGCCAGTAACATGTTTGAATAGAAAATTAGATCATCGTACTACTTTTCTTCGAAATGCATCCTGCTTATTGTGCAAATACATCATTGACTGAAAAGGAATTTGATGCTTTTTACCAAATATAATAAATCATATACTTCACGAACTTTTCAGAGCTTGATTACAATTCGTTTGATTTTCCTTAACTGCGTCATTGACAACAATGACGCAAAGAATTACGTGAAATCCTTCAATATGGCACAAGCATCGAAAGATTAGAAGAGTGAAATGCTCTACCAATAACGAGTTTTCACATTTATCATTTACTTGTGTGTAAAGGGTGACGAAAAAATACAACGATGCCGAAATCGATTTAACCACCAGTACCCTCGAATATCGTTTTAATGCTTTACTACGAGGTGAATACTTCTCAATGTGATATACTAAGAAGTTTTCCTCAAAAGACACGCGCTTTGAATTGAATGCTTATTAAGAAAATTGCGTGTATACATCGGGTGACCGAAAAACCTTCTCAGTCTGCTTTATCAAGTTTTTTCTTTTTTGTCAAAATTGACACACGATTTTGATTTGATTCCTGAAACAGTACACAAAAGGTGACGAAATAAGGTAGTAAAGGTGTTTTCTCCCAGATAAAAAATTGGATACATGAGTCAGAACAATATGAACAATATGGTGACGGAAAAAATCCGGTAAACGTTTCAAAATGGATTTAAACCACAATTTGGTTTGCTTTTGTACATAACGACGATATATCACTTTGGATATAGTTGCACGAATCTCGTTCCGTTTTTATTACGAATTTGTCCTTTGGACTAGATAGCTCAAATCCATTAGCCAGTCTCCAGGAGACATTTTTTTTTTTTTTTGCTTTTAAATGCTCAAGAGTGACGAAATTGACTCATTTGCATGCATGTCAATGATGTTTTATTTGGTAATCAACATATAACATTCTTGAAGTAATCACAGCTGAGAGATACATGACAAAGAATAAATTTTCTTCAGCTTCTTAATGATACATGCACATTTTTCTCTTGAGGTATGTTGTCTGTGTGGGTTTATAATGGAAAGGAATGTTAAAAGCTGACATAACCGGAAGGTTGTTAACGAGATGTCGAGTGGTAAGCGCATATACACAATCTAAAATTATTGAAATCTAGGCCTATGGTCATCCTTTCTGTTTAAGGAGGAAAACACGTATTTTTGTAGAGAGCGACTTTTATATGGCACATTGTTGGAATATCACCTACAGGGGACACTGCATGGTATAACAATTTGTTACTGTCTGATGTGTTTGTAACAAGCTTCTCTAAATTAAAGTTTTTGTCTGCAATACAAAATTCTTGATAAAAGCACTTTCAGACCAAAAAGAAAGGGGCGTTAGATTTGATCAAATAGTTGGCCATAAAAAGACAGCGTCATGATTCTCATTTTTCGTTTCGTCACAATTTATGTAGAGCTGTTTAATGCATTTGACTGAAAACATATGTCACGCGAAGTAAATTCTCCATAAAACACATTGACATGCATGCAAGTAAACCCATTTTGTCTCTCTTTTTAGCAATTTGAAAGAAAAACTGTCTCCGGGAGACTGGCTAATGGATTTGAGCCATCTAGTCCAAAGGACCGGTTCGTAATAAAACCGAATGAGATTCATGCAACTCTAGCCAAAGAAATATAATCATCGTTAGGCACACGTTTAGTCGTAATGATCAGTCGACGTTTATATTAATATGACTCGTGCATTTAGGCACTTAAATGGAAAGTAAAAATATATGGGAGAAAATGTCTTTACTGACTCCTTTCGTCACCTTTTGTGTACCATACTGACGTTTTCCCCAAACACTTTGCATTCGAGTGCTCAAATTGTATGAGGGAGTTGAACATAAAGGGTCACGAAACAAGGGGGCAAGAGTGACGAAGTAGATTTAGCCAACAATTTCCTTTGCTTCTACCATTACGATAATTTATCACTTTGGTTCCAGTTGGATTTACGTCATTGTAATTTTTATGCGCCTTACCAAATTCAATTAAATGATACAAGAAGTATTCAAAGGTAAATCATTTGATATAAAAGAATAAAATGATTCCTTCTATAACGCACAAACATATAACGATTTGCTCCGTAAAGTTCTCTCCAAGATTACGAGTTTAGGTGTTTCACTTTGTGCATGAGACATCTCTATATAAAGGGTGACGAAATAAACGACTACCGTAACGGTGTCTTCTTGTTCTCCAACAATTTCATCAAATTGCACACAGCTATGTTTTATTGCTGAAAGTGCTTTATCAAGAATTTTGTATTGCAGGCAAATATAATTTAGAAAAGCGGGATGAAAATACATCAGACAGTTTTAACTACAGGGTGACAAAAAACGGCGGCAAGGGCACCGAAATTCATTTAGCAAACGATATGCAATATACCAAAAAGGTATTCCACATTGCCCATCAGAGCACTGACGTTTGCACGATAGACTTGTGTTTTCCATTGGAGTGCTCAAATAAAAAGAGTGACGAAACGAGGCGGGAAAGAAATCACTTGTCACTTGAAGAAAATTCTGCAAGTGACTGATTCTTCATTCTTTTATCTTTTCTGTAAGTGGAAATTTAGTGTGATTCATAAGCAGAGCAAATAATCAATTTCGTCACCCTTCCGCCTTTCCATGCCACGATGTCTTCGGATGACAAATTGACAAGCATTGAAATTTCAAAACGAAGTAATATGATAATAGGGTATGAAACCACAGCATTTTCTCTTTTTAAATTGATTTCGTCGTAGTTGCCACCTTTTTTTCGTCATCAGATTATAACGTCCTATGAATTCCCATTTTCTAACCACCCCTCTAAATTGTATTTCTCTTCAATCAAGTTTTTGATTTAGGACTTTTAGGGTATATTACTTATATCGACAATAGTGACGAAATCGATTCAGTCAGCAACATGTTTGAATAAAACCGTGGATCATTCTATTACCTTCTATTGAAATGCATGCGTTTTATTTTCGCTTAATTGCGTCATTTACAGTAATGACGCAAAGAATAAAATGATTCCTTATATAAAGCATAAGCATTTAAAGACTTACTCCGTAAAGTGCTCTCCCAGATACGCGTTTTAGTACGCTCAAATATCAAAATAAAGTAAAACATTTACGGAGAGGTGAATGCTTCTCCATTTTCTGTACTATGAAGATACTCGCTTGAAATCTAATGTTTGAAACACACTGGATGTATACAAAGGGTGACCAAAAAAGCTACTCAGTCTCCATTATCAATTCTTTTCAAAATGGACACGCGCTTTTGATTTGATTACTGAAGCACAGAGACAGTACACAAAAGGTAAAGAAAGAAGGCAGTAAAGACGGTTACTCCCAGAAATTTATTCTTAAATACATGAGTCAGATTGAAATAAAGGGTAACAAAAAAGGAGGCAAACGTGAAGAAATTGATTTAGCAAACAATTTGGTCTCCTAATGTATTACGATGATATCCAAAGTAATAATTTTGGATAGAGTTGCATGAATCTAATTTGGTTTTATTGCGATTTTTCTACAAGTGATTTGTTCTGTTGTGTAGATGGGTCTAATGCATTAGACAAGTCTCCGGGGATATGTCTTTTGCTTTCTGATGCTCAAGAGCGACGAAATAATCGACTTAGTCCACGATTTGCTTTCCTTATAACTCACATTCTTCTTTCATTTTCGCTGGAGATGCATCCATGTCAATGCGTTTTATGAAGAGTTTACTGCGAGTGACATGTGTCTCACTTGGTGCACTCAAATGCATGAGACAGCTCTACGTAAAGGGTGACGAAATAAAAAGACAACCATGACGATATCTTCTTCTGGCCAACTATTATGTTTAGCAATTTCATCAAATCACACATCGCTTTGTTGTACTTCTCAAAGTGCTTCATCAAGAATTTTGTTTTGTAGACAATTATAATTCAGAGAAGCGGGTTCCAAATGCATCAGACAGTTTAACTACAGGGTGACAAAAAACGGAGGCAAGAGCGACGAAATCCATTTAGTAAACGATATGCAAGTAATATTCCGAAACAATTGCACACTAGTATTATACACTGACGTTTCCTTCAAACACTTTGCGTTCGAGTGCTCAAATGTATGAGGAAGTTGAACATAAAGGGTCACGAAACAAGGCGGTAGGAGTGACGAAGTTGATTTAGCCCCACAATTCACTTTGCTTGTACATTACGATGATTTATCACATTGGTCTCAGTTGGATTCATCTCATTCTGTTTTATGAAGCAAATCGTGAGCTAAATCGTTTTCGTCACCCTTGCCGCCTTTTTTCGTCTTTCTTTCTGTTTGAGAAGCAAAACACGTATTTTTGTAGAGAACGACTTTTATATGGCACATTTGTTGGGCAATCACGTACAGGCGACACTGGTATAACAATTTGTTGAATTACCTATGCTGACTCCATTTCGTCATCGTCGCCTTTTTTCGTCACCCTTTCTTCAATTCTTCATAGAGAACA